>NC_090911.1:3895347-4156428 GCF_040956055.1 Brachionichthys hirsutus | reverse complement strand
TTTGGTTCCTTGCTGAGTCACCATCCTGTTGGCGAAATGAAAGCTGGCATTATCTGCAGGACAAGAAGACGCAACTTCCACCAAAGCAATGTTTACTCAGGCTTTCCTGTGTTCACTTCTGATGGATGCCCTGCTGCACATATGTAGAAGAAATAACCCAGTTTATTGTTGTTTCAGCCTTTCTACTGTTTCTCCCTTCTTCCATCCGTTTTCCACTGACACATTTGTGTTTGAAAAATCCCAGAATCTCCAGTTTATCTAGTTTTTGTGCAGTCATATCTCTTAAAGGTCTTGAAGTCGTATTTAAACAGTCTTTTTTCAGAGATGTAGATGCATTATCACCAGATTTTTCAATCTTGCGAAACAGTATCAGTTTAATTTGGGGACTCTCCGCTGCTCACTAAGTGCAGATGCAAACATGTGGAGGTTTGCATTATATGGCGAGTAACATAGTGGAACCAAGAATGAATCACCCTGGACTTTATTATGTCAGATTATAAGGTTCAAGGTTCAAGGTTACTTTATTTGTACCCAGAGGTAGACTTGATTTCACGATAGTTCAATAAAGGAGTGATAAAACACCGTCACGATAGTTCAATAAAGGAGTGATAAAGCACCGTCATGATAGTTCAATAAAGGAGTGATAAAACACCGTCATGATAGTTCGATAAAGGAGTGATAAAACACCGTCATGATAGTTCGATAAAGGAGTGATAAAACACCGTCATGATAGTTCAGTAAAGGAGTGATAAAACACCGTCATGATAGTTCGATAAAGGAGTGATAAAACACCGTCATGATAGTTCGATAAAGGAGTGATAAAACACCGTCATGATAGTTCGATAAAGGAGTGATAAAACACCGTCATGATAGTTCGATAAAGGAGTGATAAAACACCTTCACCATAGTTCAATAAAGGAGTGATAAAACACCTTCACCATAGTTCAATAAAGGAGTGATAAAACACCTTCACCATAGTTCGATAAAGGAGTGATAAAACACCGTCATGATAGTTCGATAAAGGAGTGATAAAACATCGTCACGATAGTTCAGTAAAGGAGTGATAAAACACCGTCATGATAGTTCAGTAAAGGAGTGATAAAACATCGTCACGATAGTTCAGTAAAGGAGTGATAAAACACCATCATGATAGTTCAGTAAAGGAGTGATAAAACATCGTCATGATAGTTCAATAAAGGAGTGATAAAACACCGTCATGATAGTTCAGTCAAGGAGTGATAAAACACCATCATGATAGTTCAGTAAAGGAGTGATAAAACATCGTCACGATAGTTCAATAAAGGAGTGATAAAACACCGTCATGATAGTTCGATAAAGGAGTGATAAAACACCGTCACGATAGTTCAATAAAGGAGTGATAAAACACCTTCACAATAGTTCAATAAAGGAGTGATAAAACACCGTCACCATAGTTCAATAAAGGAGTGATAAAACACCGTCACGATAGTTCAATAAAGGAGTGATAAAACATCGTCATGATAGTTCAGTAAAGGAGTGATAAAACACCGTCATGATAGTTCAATAAAGGAGTGATAAAACACCGTCACGATAGTTCAATAAAGGAGTGATAAAACACCATCATGATAGTTCAGTAAAGGAGTGATAAAACACCGTCATGATAGTTCAATAAAGGAGTGATAAAACACCGTCACGATAGTTCAATAAAGGAGTGATAAAACACCATCATGATAGTTCAGTAAAGGAGTGATAAAACACCGTCATGATAGTTCGATAAAGGAGTGATAAAACACCTTCACCATAGTTCAATAAAGGAGTGATAAAACACCGTCACCATAGTTCAATAAAGGAGTGATAAAACACCGTCATGATAGTTCAATAAAGGAGTGATAAAACACCGTCACGATAGTTCAATAAAGGAGTGATAAAACACCGTCATGATAGTTCAGTAAAGGAGTGATAAAACACCGTCATGATAGTTCGATAAAGGAGTGATAAAACACCGTCATGATAGTTCGATAAAGGAGTGATAAAACACCGTCATGATAGTTCGATAAAGGAGTGATAAAACATCGTCATGATAGTTCAATAAAGGAGTGATAAAACACCGTCATGATAGTTCAGTAAAGGAGTGATAAAACATCGTCACGATAGTTCAGTAAAGGAGTGATAAAACACCATCATGATAGTTCAGTAAAGGAGTGATAAAACACCTTCACGATAGTTCAATAAAGGAGTGATAAAACATCGTCATGATAGTTCAATAAAGGAGTGATAAAACACCGTCATGATAGTTCAGTCAAGGAGTGATAAAACACCATCATGATAGTTCAGTAAAGGAGTGATAAAACACCGTCATGATAGTTCAATAAAGGAGTGATAAAACACCGTCATGATAGTTCAATAAAGGAGTGATAAAACACCGTCATGATAGTTCAGTCAAGGAGTGATAAAACACCATCATGATAGTTCAGTAAAGGAGTGATAAAACACCTTCACGATAGTTCAATAAAGGAGTGATAAAACACCGTCACGATAGTTCAATAAAGGAGTGATAAAACATCGTCATGATAGTTCAGTAAAGGAGTGATAAAACACCGTCATGATAGTTCAATAAAGGAGTGATAAAACACCGTCACGATAGTTCAATAAAGGAGTGATAAAACACCTTCACGATAGTTCAATAAAGGAGTGATAAAACACCGTCACGATAGTTCAATAAAGGAGTGATAAAACACCGTCATGATAGTTCAACAGAGTGAACCAGCACTGTCACTAAAGTAGATTAGCATCCGCCACCTGCCCGTTGAAGCTGAAGGCCGACCTTCCGGATCCCAGTGAGGCAAAGGGAATATTCCTGGTTTTAGGGTACGTAACTTCCTCCCCACCCAAACCCTCCGTTGAACCCACAAAACGAAGAGTGGTGTAAATACTCAGCCTGAGGGCGCCTTTGTATTTATATATATATATATATCGCGCTTTAATGTTTGATCGGACATGACAGAGACGCTACTGGAGGAGAGGGTGTTGATCAGAAGTTGATCATGGAGGCAAGCTGTTCCCTCAGTTAGGGTTTAATGCCTTTACTGCAACACACAACCAATGACTGATGAACAAAGTTATGATTATGATTTTAAGCCAAAAGTCTTAATTCCTTTTCAGATTTATTCTCTTCCTCTCAGCGATGTAAAGGTGATTTAATTACCTCAAAGAATGCTCTTTTTCGGCCTTGTTCTCTTCCATCGTCACCAAAGGAATCATGTTTCTGTTGGTCTTCATGCAGCCCCTCCAAGCATGTCAGGCAATTGCTGCTTAAAAGGGGGGGTAATTAAATAGTCCTTTCCCTGAACCGAGGACGGTGTGATTTACGTGGGTCTGTCAGCTGGAGATACCCCATCTTCACCTGCTGAGCCTCTGATATGGCCCTGACACGGGTACGAAGGGAATAGATGGAGGCACATGGAGATAAAAGAAATGAAACAGAACAATGCTGCAGCCAGGTTCTCTGAAACCGAACAATGCTGCAGCCAGGTTCTCTGAAACAGAACAATGCTGCAGCCAGGTTCTCTGAAACAGAACAATGCTGCAGCCAGGTTCTCTGAAACAGAACAATGCTGCAGCCAGGTTCTCTGAAACAGAACAATGCTGCAGCCAGGTTCTCTGAAACCGAACAATGCTGCAGCCAGGTTCTCTGAAACAGAACAATGCTGCAGCCAGGTTCTCTGAAACAGAACAATGCTGCAGCCAGGTTCTCTGAAACAGAACAATGCTGCAGCCAGGTTCTCTGAAACACGCCTTGCCTTTCGGCTAATGGTGAACTTTAGTCTGCTGTTTTATAAGGACTTGCAGCAAGGATATTGGAAAACAAGATTTGAGGGAGAGATAGAAGAATGCAGAGATGTTTTTCTTGATGTCTATTTGTTATTTAGAAAAGGCCAGCCAGACGGCAGAGATTAGGGTCTGGTCAGCCCTGGGTTCTGTCTCAGAGGCATTCCAGCAGTGTTGTTGCAGGTGGCACTTGTCCTTCTGATATCAGAAGAAGCCCACAATATAGGCCGAGTCTGCAGAAACATTTCGACATGACCATGAAATACTTTCATCCAGAGCTACTGCTAGTGGTTGTTGGGTCAAAGCCCACGTGATTGAAGAAAGTAAAGAACGTGAAATAGAAAAAGAATATTTGAAAGATTTTGTGAATTATGAAAAATGAGGTCTCTAAAATATTTTAAACAAGAACATATTCCATAATAAGAATAAGAATATATTATATCACATTTATTTAGAATACAATAAAAAAAAGTAAGGGATTACATGCATTGATTACTGTAATAAAGCTTTTAATTGCTGCTCAATGCTTTTATGTTCAAGCTCAGCAGTGTATCACCATGACGACCAGAAGGGACTGAGTCTCAAATTAGCCTCTTTCTTTCCGTGGAAGGTCTTGAACCAGCTTGTCCTTTAGCTCGGTGGTCATTCACACATTTCACCCCCCCCCCCCCCCCCAGATACTGGACGACTTCTTCTGCTCCAGCTTGCTGATCAGCCATCCGGAGCTTGATGTGGGGCTGCGTTCCTTTAATTATAGTAGGAAATGGCTCCGTCCCATCTGCTTTCAATGAATGGCCAGGTTCACCCCCCCGCTTTCCCGTAGTCATGAAAGCCCGGCAAACATATGTCTTTGTAGGTACGAACACACCTTCAAATGAAGGCTTGATGTTGAATTGTGAGGACAGGTGAAATGCATGCCCCCCAGACCCTGGTCATGGTGGCCAGATGTTTGCCCAAATGGATTCTCGTCCATCTTTCAGTGTTATCGGTTAAAGCTTCGTAGCCCCTGCAGCATTTGTCTTAAACGGGTCAACGTGGAAAAACACGACTGCAATAATCCCAAACAGAGCAGCCAACATGAATGGAAATCAGGTGAACGTTTGAAGCCTTCGATGACGACTAATGTAGAAAATGTCAGGCTTATTCTTCTTCGTGTATCATGATTTATGTACGAAGGACTTTCAACGGAAACAAGACCGCAAGGGCTTTTTAGAAATGCTCCTCTTAGACAGGATGTTTGACTGTACTTGTACTGTAATACATGCTACTGTGTGACTGTACTTGTACTCTAACATTCTATCTACTAAATATATTCATCATCATCATCATCACTTTTATGTGCTGCTCCTGGCCAGCTGTAATGGAAGCTTTTCATTGACCCAGAACCAGGATCGTTCAAAAGCCTCTGGTTTGGGTAGATTACGGAAGTATACTTGTACTCTAACATTCTATCTAATAAATATATTCATCATCATCATCAGGCTTGTGGCCCTAATTAGCTTCTCAATGGTGGGACTCATTGGTTCGTGTGTTGTGTTTAAATAGCACAGAAGACGATTGTGGCCGGGCGGCAAACTGCTTTGCTAACATCTATCAAACTGGATAAACGCTCGTGATCATTCGTTGTTTTCAGGAATGTTCATTAATTAATGTAAAAAGGTCATAGAGAATTTGAGCAAGCAGGATAATATGTCTATTTCAGAATGTTTAACTCCTTAAAGTCCATTTAGTGAGATGTTTTGACACAGCTTACTCAGCTTTATGATAGTCTGGTGAATCATACTTGCAGGGAAACAGTCTAGACAGGAAGACTCCCAGTCCAGGTGAGGTAAAAGGTTCTGATACAGTCAGTCTCTACAAAATATTAAAGCTTTTACGCATGATCCACTCTGCTATATCGACGTTAAACAGGCTAAACAGCTATCAATCCCAAGCAGGGTCATGGATCTGGATGTAAATGTATAGGTTTTATTTTATTTGAATGTTTTTGCACATTTTGCTCGTGAATAAAATGCAATGCGCTAAATATTAAGCCTGCAAACCTGCCTCAAGAGGCTCTTGTTGAGCACCTTGTTGACATTGGACAAAAAATAATGACAGACTTTAACCCTTATTCATATCTTCATCCCGCACACTGTTTGTGTATCAAAAGTCTTCCTCGAGACTCTGTATCGGTTTTGGTTGGTTTGGATTTCCATACTTGTTTCTGAATCTGGAGGAATTGCAGCAGCAAGTTTTAAACTGCTAAAGCAGCAGCTGCCAAAATGTAACAGTGGCTTCAGCCCAGACGAATGTCAGATTGACACAGACGTTGCAAAAAACAGAAACGCTGAAACCAAAGCCTAAAATAAAAGCCAGTACCGGTAGTTAACTACTCCTAACAAGAGTGATTTACACCCGGAGAAATCCCACCCACTCAGACAAGCCTCCAGAATATAATCCGGTTCTGTGATGGCGCCCGGCTCCTTGATCATTTGTCAGTGGGAGTTCAAATCAAGGGTCTACATCTGGAGCCAAGAGCCAATCAGAAGCAAGCATTCTACGCTGACTAAGTGGACACCTGTGACACCTCTGACATGCCAATGATGGGCTCCAGGAATGCTCACGTTTTGATCCTTGGATCGGAGGTAATTAGTTAAGGTGGACTGAAGCGTAGGGTCAATCCAGGGCGGAGGAGGATTCACTTCAAAACATTTGACTTCAGCTATTTTTGATCATCCAAAGTTCAAAGCAGAATCAAAATCACTTTTTTGGTGAAAAAGAAAAGTATAAATAGAAAACTCCTGCGTGGCTCGTCCCAATTGTTCTCATAGGCCACGAGGCTCATGCTCCCCAGTTAGTCGTGGGCGTACCAGTAGCAGTCGGCGGCGCCCCCACCTCACAGAGTGTTTATTGGTTTTTGGCCAGACCTAACCTCAGATGAGGAGGTGGGGGGGGGCTGCCGACCACACCCGCAGACATCTTATTGTACTGGAAAGCGTTGGACAGTTTCATCCAAGCTCCCGTCTATAACCGTTAAACACATGGTTCTAATCTCGTTGTGGATCCACTATGCAATGACAATAAAGGCTTTCTATTCTATTCTTGCTGCAGCAGCTAAAGGCTCCGAGCAGCCAAAGTCAAAGTGGCTTCACTTTGTGAGAAATATTGAAATGGACCTCACCTCCTCTGGAATGCCACCGTTGTCCTCCTGAAAGAAATCGGCCGGTGCTGTTGATGTCTAAAGTCTGCGCTTCCTTTGTGCTTCATCAGCTCTACCTACACTTTCTGTGATTGCCCACCTTTGTTTATGTTCTTGTAGAAGGATTCGACCAACTTGGATGTAGTAGGAGATTAGTTTAGCGGAGCTGGGTACAGACCAAGGACTTTTTCAACTGTTGCCAAACAGGAAGTCACATAGCTCCAGATCCACTTTTATGGGAAACCCTGATGAGTAAGACCTGATTCCAAATGTAAGGAGTTAGGGGGTATTACTTAACTTGGCATGAGGCGGATAAGAATGATCTTACATCCCCTGGGTGTCCTGGTAAAACCGGTAGGTCACTCTGGTGTTGCCGGAGGGATACGCTTTCCGAGTGGTTCCTCGGTCTGTACTGGAGAATGTTTTTAGTTAGCAGGCATGCACACAGCTTTCCACAATCTAAGGGAGAATAGTTTTTTGTATCAGGATGAGGTCAGCTGCTCGCAGCTGTCGAGCGGACCAACACGCCCCTGGGTCTGAATCTTCAGCAGTGTTCCCACAAGGCGTGGGCAGTGTGGTCTCCCCATCCTTTATGGGAAACAAGTTGGAAAAGAACATACTGTGGATGACTTGGAAAATATGTTGGCATTTAGAACAGAAATGCAAATAAATGAACGTCTTTGTTGCTGGTGGATCCGGAGGGTTGTACTAAAATACACTGTATGTACTGTGGCGTCAGCTGTGGTCCTTCATAATGGAGTTATAACATGAGGGTTCAGTCGTCACATGAAATTACTGGACTCATCGCTACCAATCAGCAACCATCTCCCCGACTGAGTAATGCCATGTCTCCTTTGTTGTTTTTACTGTTGACCCTGGAGTCCAAAGTACACCTTGTGTGACGTGAGATGGAAGCGATTACGCTTGTCTTATGGTGAACGTTGACCTCTCCTTGTTGCCCGTGGATAGATGTGCTGATTTGCCAGATTGGATTTGTGCCGCCCTGCTTACCCCCGTTTGGCTTTCTCGTGGCACACGGGGTTGTTGGGTATTGTCTCAACGGGGAGGATTTGGGTGGCTCTTGAAAGACCTGTTATGTTTGGTTTTTCGTCTATGTGTTTCTCCCACTTCCTGTTTTATTTTGGCACTCATCCCTCCTTTCAGGCCTTGGCTTCCTCCCTTTGCGTGATTGTCAATCCCCATTCTTGATACCTTGTCTGATTTGCATTGATCCATTGCCATTGTGGATTTGATACTTTGTTCAGTTTCATGGTCAGAGTTATCTTCCTCTGTGAGTGATTTTCTGTTGATACTTTGTTATTCAAAAATCACTGAATTGAACATTCCTTTGAGTCGTGCATTTGGGTTCAACCCCTATTCCGGGCCCTGACACCTCCATCCTCTATTTGATCATCAAACAGTATCGTCTTGTTTGCTTCACAGCAGAGAACATCTGCAGAGACGTACAGCCATCCTTTCTCCAGCCCTGTTATGTCTTTATTAATGGCATTAACCCAAAGGGGGGGGGTCAGTGAACAACAGGTTGTGATGTTCGAAGCTCAAAGTGCATCTTGTGTTAAAGCTTTGGTTTGTGAAGCTGGCTGAAATCAGCAAATCTGATCAAAAGGTTAATCAGATTTGCTGCTGGGCAAGAACACATTTTCTACTTACCTGTTTAAGTGTACGGACTTTGAGATGATTCTTATTTCTGCTTATTTCAGATGATATAACGCATCACTTTATATGAAATGTACCAAAGAGGGACAAAACCTGCAAATATAAAACGTTCATTCACTGACGATAGCAGTTAAAAGCATTTTCTAAAATTCTTAGAACTTGCATTTGACATTAAACATGTTTAAAACCATGATCTGATAAAGTTCGAGTAATTAAAAGATTATGACATGAAACGGAATAGCAATGATAAATGAGTTTTTTGTCTCTCTAATCAGAGAGCGGCGGCTCTGGAATCATCTTCCTGCCACCTGTGAGCAGAGATCTCGTCCTCCTCTTCAGATTCTTTGATGCCTGCAGCTGGTCTTCACACCCGGGGGGGGAACCACAACTTTGTGGCCGTCCTCCAACAGTATCGGGATTGGTGTTATTCCTTTTACAGGTTTTACACAGGTTTCCAACTGGCTTTCAGACGACTGGAAACAATTTTGGGTTGAATTAAGACATGTGGACGGAGTGCTTTCAAGACATCCCTAACAATTCGAACCTTCTGTGTGAAGGTCCATCTAATTGGACACACCCTACATTCAGGTTGTGCCCCTTCTCTGGGACCGGCATGACACAACAATCTCTTGTATTGATTGCAATCCAACATGTTACCCTCTCCAAATTGTGAGCCAAAGGATTTCATGTGGGCGGCACAGTGGTTAGCGCTGGTGCCCAACAGCAAGAAGGTTCGGGGTTCGAGTCCTTTCTGAGCAGAGTTTGCATGTTCTCCCCGTGTCTGCATTGGTTTTCTTGCGGGTTCTCCTCCCACCTCCAAGTTGTCCGTAGGAGTGTGTATGTGTGTGTGTGTGTGTGTGTGTGCGTGTGTTTGTGTGAGCGGTTGTCTGTCTATGTGTGTTCCCGCGATGCTCTGGCGACACGTACGGGGTGTACCCCGCCTCTCGGCCGTAGCAAGCTGGAATAGGCTCCAGCAACACCCATGATCCGCAAGGCAGAGGAGGCGGCTGGAGACGAGACCAGTGAGGTCATCTCGCCTGCAAGAAAATGGATGGATGGATGATTTCCTGTATCTGGGACAAATAAGAAACTACATCTAGATGAAAAACAGATCCGGACTGTGAGGGGAAATCGGATTTTAGCGGATAACCCGTAAACTCCAGATGCTGAACACATGATTCTAAGTACTAGGAGTGGGAAATAGGTGTTATTATTGAATTTAGCATGACAGATGTGTGGAAAGCGACATAGGGTGCAACTATTTCTCCTTCCAGAGGCCTGGATGCCAGCAGAAACGATCAGAAAAGGTGTTTACATGGGAATGCATCATATGTGATTATACAGTAAACACACTACAATTGTATTGTTTATATATTTTTACTATAATCAAAAACTCACCATTTGTTTCCTCCTCTTATTACATGCACACTTGTTTTGATACATCCTGCAATCAACTTTGCAGGTCAAAAACGTAGGCGGCCATAACCGATCCACAGGGCCAGACGTCCAAACACTAATACTAAATACTAAATACTTTTTATCGATTTGTCCCTCGGAGGGCGGGGACACGGAGACGTTGCAGAGAAGTTGGGGAGTGATGCGATAACATTTGCAAACGGCCTCTGCAGGACTACGTTAACTTAATAACATGTGATGTAGGTAGAAGTGCAGCAGATGAAAAAAGAACTTGAGCGTTAAGTTCAAACCAAGCTCACGTTCTTATGTCAACACACCAGACCAAATGATTGGCAAAAAATCATTCACTTTCTCTATTTTCTTTGTGTGTGTCCTCGCTTTGAACACTCTAACATACTCCGCTCACTTTAAGTACCTCATGTGTATTTGAAGTTACAGTTGTGTCATTAACTTACATTTCTGCAGTCGTGCGGAGACGTTTGTTTCCTCTGCTGTTGCTATTCGGAGCAGGAAAAGTGTCGATCGCTAGTCAGCTGCCACTTCCGAGGACAAGCAGGGGGGCCTATCAGAGAAGACCAAAACGCCGCCGGATGAACCACAGGAACCACAAGAATCCTGACTCTGGCGGACCAGGAGGTAGAGCAACGGCTAGGCCTATTTATTCAGTTGGTTGCGATGGAGAGAGGATTGTCCTTCCATCAAGAATCTCTGCGACTGTAAGGATTGTTTTTGTTTTTTCGGATCGTGCCAGTAATGAAACGTCTCCTCCCTGTTCCATTTGTATAATTTCGCCAGTCAAATGGAGCAGCTCATTCTTATCCACTGTGAAAAGCAACCTCAGCCGTCCTGGAAATCGACGACGGTAAACAATTAATCCCAGAGAACGTGACATTTTAGGGGCTCTGTCGGTGTTTCGGTCTTATCATTAAGCCTCCGCTCCGAGCGGAGTG
The DNA here is from genome assembly GCF_040956055.1 of Brachionichthys hirsutus. Lineage (NCBI taxonomy): Eukaryota > Metazoa > Chordata > Actinopteri > Lophiiformes > Brachionichthyidae > Brachionichthys > Brachionichthys hirsutus. Next base: position 4,145,397 of record NC_090911.1, on the reverse strand, counting down.
TTTGTATATCAGCATTACTTTATGCTCTGCTTCCAGTCCATCACCTCACAGACACAGGAAGGCCTAGAGGTCTCCAAGAGGAACTAATCACTCAGGAGCTTGTTGCCTTGCAGACGTTGCTGTAACATCTGGGTCCTCCTGTGGGGCAGCAGACCTTTCCATGAAAGGATGGCCATGTAATGCTGCTTAAAAAAACAACACAGTTAACGTTTGAGGGACAGGAAAATGAGATGACGGCAGCAGGAATGAGCTGTTTCAACCTCTGCATGTTCGCCCTCCAGTCTGCTTGAACTTTGTTCTTTATTGTTTTCGTTTCAGGGAAGAACATTTTTTTCTTTAACCCATATGCAGATGTCTATCACAGAGCGTCTACAATCTAATCTCACTTTACACACTGGAGTAATTACCAGAGATGAAATAGCCGCCCTCACCTCCTCTCCTAAACCTCCTCTCAGCCCCCCCCCTACTCTCTGTCGCTTTGTTTCCCGCTCCTAGTCTGGATCGATTTAGCTGGACCGTTTCAGCTGTCTCCGGAGCAGCAGATGTTGTCCATATTGGAACCGAACCTATAGAACCAGGCCGTCCTGTCTGTGCTCAAGGATGATTCTCATGCACAAGATAAGTGGCTACAAATGGATGGACGGATGGATGGATGGATGGCTTGAACACTGTAATGGCTTTGAACATCATTTAACTCCGAATAAGGAGTCACATACTATTCGGCCTGTAAAAACATCGTGATTTGATAATTAAGGACATTTTGCACGAATCGCCCCTCCATCTACCGCCACACCCCGTTCTTTACATTTAGAGAAGGTGCGTAATAAATATAATCACGAGCCCTCCACTTGTCAATTTAAACACTCAAGCGTGCATCAGTGCAACACGGATTTGTCCCAGTTTGGGGGAGTCTAACAAATATTGCATTAAACTCACATGTGGTCCATTAACTGCATGAAATATGGCTGGTGATTCAAAATAAAGATGCTAAGTGGGCCAGCGAATCAATAAAAGATATGCTCTATATTAACAAATTGGTGCGTGAGTCATTCCAGCAGCTTGGATCTCTCTGTCAGGAGATGAGATTAAAGCTGTTATCGCCTGTCTCTGCAGGTCCTTCACATGCACCGTCGTTTTCGTTTTACAGTTCCCAACTTTGCCTTTCTCCCAGACGGTATCTAATAACTCGATTTAAGCTGCCAGCATTAAACAGCTGTCTGACATTGGAGTTGTGTTCCCGTATAATCTGATGGATGTGCAAATAAGTAACTGCTGATAAAATATCGGTGTTTGTGCTGACAGCATTTTGCTTCAAAGCCGGCAGAAAATATATTTGCTAATCTCAGTTCCAGTTGCTGAAAGGATTTGCTTGACTCACTGAATAACATGGCTGTCAAATTCCACTCGATGACAAAAGGAACGGAGAAGGTTGATTGGCCGTGGCGACCCCTGACGGGACAATAGATTTAAGTTTCATTTCATTTCATTTTCTAACCGCTTATTCCGCTATCGGGTCGCGGGCCAAGCTGGAGCCAATCCCAGCAGTCAATGGGCGAGAGGCAGGGGACACCCTGGACAAGTCGCCAGTTCATCGCAGGGCAACACAGAGACAGACAACCAGCCACACACACACTCACACCCACGGGCAATTTAGTGTCACCAATCAGCCTAAGCTGCATGTTTTTGGTGCTGGGAGGAAAGCCGGAGAACCCGGAGAGAACCCACGCAGACACGGGGAGAACATGCAAACTCCTCACAGAAAGGCCACAAGTCGGAGTCAAACCAGTGACCTTCTCGCTGTGAGGCAACAGCGCTTACCACTGCGCCACCGAGCCGCCAGACTTAAAGTTCAATCTGATATTTAACTAGAAACTATGCTCTAAACAAACCCCGTGTTACTTGAGCAGTGTTTGGCTGCAAAGCATCATGAGGTCAATCGTTAGGGTGGAGGGGTCAAACTTATGATTGCAAAGATCAACGGAGACCCACGGCTATCAATAGGTCAGTAGCTGAGTCCGACGAACGCCACAAACAGCAACCAGTCAGATATTTAACATGCGCACCACGCCCTTCTCATTCAGACTTTCACTGGAGGCAAACTGAAAATGAGGCAGTCGTCTTGCTCTTAATCAGAAACAGAGAGACGCAGCAATTCCGAAACGTACCCACTCACGTTCATCTGCTTTGACATGTTTAGGGACGGCGACGAGGAAAACCTAATGCAAAAAGCATGTTCAAAAAGTGCAGAGTTTAAGAAAAGAATAATGAACTCCAGCATCCGCAGAAATAACTCGCCCACGATGGAGGAGTTTCAGACGGGATCGTATCGGTGCTTCCAACAGGAAATTCAACATTTTAGCTTTTTAGCTGGTTTGATTTTCCCATTGAGCGGTCTCATGTCCGGCTCTAATACAATGCATTCCTGCAGCAACTCAAAGACTGTGCAGCAATGCTTTGATTAGCCACTAAGACAACGCGGAGGTCAACACACCAGAACAATCCTTCCAGTTTCACCTCCCTGCCTCCGGCCTGCTTTCTATGCACTCCTTTTATTAATACCCCTTCCGGGCTTCTCCCAAATCCCATCAGTCTATTTGCACGGATCTCATTCGGAGGCTTTTCGGGCTCCAGAGAGGGTCACGCTCCTGAAGCTTGGATTGGAGAAAGAAGAGCAAACGCTATGGAGCGTACGGAGGAATGCAGCTGTGAGGGTTAAGACCGCAGACAATAGGAATTAATCAGAGCCCCCCTCAGCGGCGGATCGCGCTCATGACTTTGTGGATTATTGGATGAACACATGAAATGCTCTTTCTGCGTATGCCGGGGCCTCGTCCACTCGTCATGTCTCTCTATAAAAGAAGAATGGATGTAAACTTTATGCTGCAAATAAACATTTTGTCGCTTCTTCTAGATAGCTCCCAACTTTTAAAGTTTCAATACAAAGCTAAACTTTGACCAAGTCCTTTTCTCCTCTTGGTACTTTGAAAGTGGAAAATGCAGCGTTCGAGCTTCTCCCATGTGGCGATTCTCTAATTTGACTCTCGGTTACTATGGCAATTTATGCTGGGAAGCTCGCCTGGACCAAGGCAAGCTAAATCTCAACGTCTATTCAACCAGAGTTCATGAAACAGTGACTCGAAGGAGTCACTTAAACCTCAACCAGTCAGAAAATAATGGTGCAGTATAAAATAATAATATATTGAATTAATGTTATAAACAAAGCATATATGTTTTGTTATGTGATATGTGAAATCAAGAGACCTGCTTCATTTTTTTGGACAATTCAAGTCAGGACTTTAATCTTTGTTTTCCTTAAAGCACTGAAATCTAAATCCTTTTGAGTCTGTCTGAGTGATGACACTTGTTTCTGCATTGATTAAGGCTGACGAAGGCCAGTTAGCATAAGAAAATGATTTATGGTTGTGTAGTTTGAGAGACGGGAGATTACCAGATATCTGCTGCCGATCTCGCAACGCTGCATTATGGGTAATGTAGAATCAAGTTTTGAAGACAAATTCATGCCTCAATTTGGATGCTCTTCCTTGTCCATTATGAGGTGGACAATATTAAAGGAGTGCAATGCTAAATCTGAGGAATAATCCTTGAAGGGATTGCAATCCTGGCCGCGTCACTCCTCTGGAGACATTCCTCCAGTCTTAACCTTTGGAAAACAGAAGAGAAATAGTCTTCGACCGGGGGCTCTCTCCAATCCAGTGAACGCAACATTCCAAGATTCCCTTTAAATTCACAATTTAAGATTTAAACTGATAAATTCTTACAGGTCACGAAGTTGGACATCAATATAGTAAGCAGTAAGTTGAAGCTGGGAGATAGTTTCATGAAAGGGAAAAGTGTGTTTTGTGTTTTTATGCAGGCAGATACTTAAAACACGGCTGGCTTTCTGTCAGACTGACTGAGTGGGTGAATGAAGAGGAGCTGGGAACTCTCGCCTCAGGGTCAACAGATCAGAGAGACGACAGCGTTGAACTACAAGTTGAAAAGACATGGTCAGAAACTCAAGGCTATGCTCTTTAACACACACACACACACACAGATATAACAGGTGTTGGGGAGGATCCCTTGTTGTTCCCCTTCCAGGCAGGCTAAGATGAGAAGGTGTATAATTTTAGAGTCGCCGTCAAGAGGAATGTGCAGCTTTCATCATGACTGATAACAAACAGGATGTTGGACACAAATTAAATAAATGAAAAGTCAGCACGGGGTCCTAAGATGACTCTGGGGGCTCTGGGGAGTGTGGATCAGGACGTAGACCTGGAATGTTGGCCGTTCAACGCCTGGCCCCTTATAGTAAATGTGTCAAAGTGTCCTTGAACAAGAAACGGAACCCCACTCCACTGGTGTGTGAGGGATCGCTGCCGGTGAGCAGCCTCAGCCACCACTGCATGAAGTGGTCAGTCAGAAAACACATTTTTATATGGCTATTTTTAATCGACCCGAATTCACATGTTTCATGTTTCATCATGTTTGTGCTGCACATGCTTCTACAGAAGAAGCTTTTTGATTGAGCTTCAAATGCTGTCACAGAATCAGGACTTAAATCCAAAGAGATCACAAATATAGTGGAACCTTGGTTCTCGAACATAGTTCATTCCGTAATACTGTTCAAAAACCGAAACTATATTTCCCATAAGAAAAAATGGAAACTTTATTAATCCGTTCCTTTGCACCAGATAAATGTCCATTTACATGCCTGCAGTTATATTAATGTGTACCTACGTGTATCTAAACAGATAACATGTAAAAGTGTAAATAGTACAAAAAACAAAAGCATAATAAAAGTTAATTTAACACAAATCTTCTTTTCTGGATCACTTTGAAATTTTCAGTAACATTGAAGTCAATGGAGCTTCCAAATGAGTTCCTCAATATCTCGGTTGATTATTAACCAATGTTTATGGAATTTGACACAGTCGTGTAGGGAGGGGGTCTCTGTCTCGCCACCGAATTTCATCCGGATTGGACCCAGAGTGTTTTTTTAAACATTGAAAAGCCCCATTTACGGATTCAAAAATCCATTAAAATCAACTCTGATTCACGTTTACTTTTCATGGTTGGTGTATGAAGATACCAAGAACAATCTAGAACCTTTTGGTGATGATCCAGTCTCCATGTGGACGGTGTAAACCCAATTAGGCGGGGAATAAGCTGCTCGGATCTCTTGTGTAGTATTTTATTATTATTTTTTTTTTTTCATTGCGCACCTAACGAGGGAAACCGTGAACGCGTGGCTCCACTCCCCGCCCATAAAGTCTACAAAGGCGGTCAGAGCTTTCGCAGTCGTTCCAAACAGAACACTCCTCCAGGACGCACGGATGACGCGAGTTAAAGTAGCCGATGGATCAGTGAACCGCAGCATTTAAAGTCCGTCAGCGTGACGCGCACTGAAGTTCGGACTTTCATGCGTTTCCTTTTTTTTATTTTCTTTTTCTTTTAACCTCATCCATAGAGGCAGTTGTAGTAGTACCCACTCCAGATAAATGAAGGCGCGTTACCGATGACGCTCGGATATCACCGGCGCGTTTTATCCTCACGCGACGCGTAATGTGAAGGTTTGTCTCGGCGCAAACGAGGACGCTTCTTAACGGAACCCCCTCCCGGTGGAGCGCGTTTGTAGTCTTGGTGGCGGCGGGATGGCGACGTCATCTGCTCTTCTTCTTATTGCTTTTTTGGGTAAGAAACTATTCCAAGAGTCAATGTTGATCCGCGTCGAGCAGTGAGACTCTTCCGCGGTAAATGAACGGGTCGTTGCGTGAAGTGCGCTGTTTAGTAATCCCAGCATCTTTTCACGCGTCTTGGTAATTAGCGGTAAGTGAGGACAACCTGTTTACCGTCATGGCTGTGTGTTTGTCCAGCAACAGTCTGTGAGGTTTCATAGACGATAAGCATGTTGTAAGAATAAAGGGCAAATAAAAAGCTACCCAGGGGCTGCTGGGAAGATGAAAGCCCTGCGAGAGTAAAGAGTCACATAAACACAAACATCCAATCCAGCAGAAGGATTATGGGGCCGCTGTTGACCCGATCCATCTGCTGCCTGACTTAAACTTTAAGTGGATCTAACGGTTCAGGCATGCGTTATTGCGCCCTGTCGCAGTGGCGATGGGCCGTCAGTCCATCGCCGCTGCACCGTCAGTCTCGATCAGTGCGCGCTGCGTATCACCTGGGGAAGAAAGCCATGCAGTGTGCTGTGCGCACGTGATGGAGGAATGGCATGGATGTTCGAGTGTACTTGAATGGCATCTGTTTGTTTTAGTCAAAATTATGGTAAAATAGACTTCCAACTATATTTAAATTCCCTATGAGGAGCAAACCTTTAATTTAGGATATTCCCGTTTATTCCAATGGAAAGTTTCCATTTTTGAAAATTCCCGGAATTTTGCAACTCTAGTCAGACGTAACCTCATTGTGATCTAAGAGGTAAGTTGTTGTTTTTATAAAATGGGTAGACAACTATTTGTCGGATTAGCACAAAAACTGTACAGATGTCCCCAATGCTTAGAGCACAAGATTCAGTGCCTTTATGATGAATGTAGGTACCGTTAGCTTTCCTTCTGCTTCTTGCTAAACAGCCTTAGCATGTGTGACGCTATCCTCATAGCAATAGGCTCAGTGCCTCCAGTCTGTTGAGCTGCCAGCATATCTGTCGACTGCAGTTGCCCAATAAAATGGAAATTTTACGAGCTTGGATCCTGCTGATATGCGAAATGGAAATGTGCACAGAGTAAGTCATACTTTAGTAGACAGCTGTCAGATAAATGTGTGTTGGGATTAAACATTTGTTTCACTGGATTTCAATTCCTATAAATTAAATCTCCTCAATCATCGGTGCCTCCTGAGCATCATGTTCTCCGCGGTCCTACAAGGTAACTGCCAAAAGCCAAGGTAACACAATAAAATCTCCTTTGTCTGGGTCCTACTCCGTCACTCGGGGACTTTTCTCCTCCCATAATTTCTCCGCTTGTCAAAGGTCCCAGTGCTGTTAGCTCACCAGTGGGATTAAGCCAACTGGAAATGTTCTCTGTGGTCGAGGGATCTGGGAGTTTTGTGGGCTCTTTGATTTAGATAGAGATATTTGGGAAAGCAGTGGTGAAAGTTTGAGTCCAGCCACGCGGATTATCGCTGTAATGAGGAGTTAGAAGAGAAAAGCTATTGGAAGGAACTCACAAAATTAATATCCCTTAAGGTTGTATGCCTCACTCATTTGATGCATCCTCTTAGGAATACATTTCACAGACTACTTGTGACTTGACTCTTACTTATAAATATGATTTTCATCATTTATTTCCATAGTAAGCATGTTTTTAAGTTGGTTTTGTTGCAATGCAACTGTAAAAAAGCGATTTGTTGTTGTGTTTAAAATAACAGTAAAGATGTTTCATTGTAATTGCGATATTTTCTCAAAGCCACAAATGAATCTTAATGAAGTCTCAGTCGAATGCAGCTGCTTCTGTGTCAGAAAAATGCCATTTGCACACATCTGTTGTCAGAAACCATAAAATGAAAAGCATCCTGTGCTTCGTTTCCTCACCTTGTTATGTGAGGAGAAGGTGGGAGGAAACAAGTAGATATTATATATAGTTTTGTTGTTGTTGTTGTTGTTTTTGTTACTCATAATATTTCTAATGACTTCACTTAACGGCATGAATGTTTTTGAAGCTTAATAAATAAAAAGCGCGCTTGGTTCAGTAGCTTTACTGTATGACAGCCCTTTTCTGCATGGTTCAGACCTTTGGATGAAGTGCAGGAAGCAGGAACCACCAACAAACAACACAATAAACTCAAGCCCAAAGTGCCAACACTTCTTTAATAAAATCATTTGTAAATGATCTAAGATCCGTCCAGAACCTTTTGAGTTATCTTGCTAATGGATGGACGGACGGAAAAACGGCCGCGATCACATAGCCCCCCGCCTCGGTGGTAGTGGTAGACTGATGCACTGACTGATGGTAGACACGTGCACATCATCCATTGCATAAACATTCTTTTGTTCATGGTTTATTGTTTGTATTGGAGATACACTTTTATTTGTCAGATAGTTGTTTTCAAATGGTTGGTTCAAATTTTATCTATATAAAAAAACAAACCATAAGAATTGGGACATGACTTGGATCTTGAGACTTGTGCACATCTCTGACACACACACACACACACTTTATTTACTGTCTCAAGCACGTCACAAACATCCATTCACGCATAAAATTCAGTAAACTGTGAAGCCTTTACTTTGATTCTTAATGTGGCTCCAAATGGCCGAGCAGCATTACTAACACCAGCAGCTGAGTCTGGGATCAAGTCTCCCTGAACCATCCAGAGCTTTGACTGTGATGTGGCGATTTACACAGAAGCCTCAGTTTAGCAGGTCACATTGTTTTTCTGGCTAAATGTAATCCTCTGTTCTTGGTTATATTCCCAACATTTCCTGTGTACATACTTTTTGAGTTATGTTTCTAACAGTCAGACAGACAGATAAATGCCGGCAAAAGCATAACCTCTTTGGCAGAGCTAAAACAAACATATCTAAAATAAAGACAAGATTAATGGCTACCTTTGCAGAACCTTTGCTGTCTTTGTTGTTCCCTCAGGCTGCGCTGAAGGTTCCTCTCTTGAGCACTCGGGTGAACGCTCAAGCCGGCTCTCCATGGAGAAAACCTTTGGCCGGTTGGTCAAAGATTCTCAGTGTCAGCATATGTTGAAGCATCTTCACAATGGAGCCCGGATCACAGTGCAGATGCCTCCAAGTGTAGCGGGACACTGGGTGTCCACCAGGTCAGCATGGCTCTCGAGTCCTACGCTATGTGTGAGCAGAATAGAATCATTGATGGACTGACCCGGCTCCGGACAAGCGGTTGAAATTGGATGGATGGAAGCATTCATGGATTCAAATATTTATTAATGTACATATAGATATATATATATATTAATTGACTGACTATGGCCACAGTTTATTATTTATTTGGAAATTCGCAGAAATGTAATTTTAGGAGATGAATCCAGATTCAATTAATGTTTTCGTGCCAAAATCACATGACTAGAAGAATTTCTGAGTGTCAGTACTCATTCAGACATCTCTGTTTTGTTTTTTAAGCTGTGAGGTGCGACCAGGCCCGGAGTTCCTGACACGCTCCTACAGGTTCTTCTCCAACAACACTTTCCAGGCTCACCAGTTCTACTATGAGGACAATCACTGCACCACGCCCACCTACACTCTGGTGGTCCGGGGTCGTCTGCGCTTACGCCAGGCCTCCTGGATCATCCGTGGGGGCACAGAAGCAGAGTACCACCTGCACCGCGTCCAGATGGTTTGTCACACGGCAGCCGTGGCCAAAGAGCTCAGCCAGAGGCTCAGCCAGAGCTGCAGGGGGGCTGTGAACGGCCCCTGGGAACCTGGCCTGGTCTACGAGCTGTGGAGCGAGGAGGCTGGCTTCGACTGCTCAAGGGAGCTGAACTTCGCCATGCATGAGCTGCAGCTGCTGCGGGTGGAGAAGCAGTATCTGCACCATAACCTGGATCACCTAGTGGAGGAGCTGTTTCTAGGAGACATCCACACCGAGCCGTCCCAGAGGCTGTACTACAAACCGTCCAGCTACCAGATGGCCCTGCAAAACGCCAAGGTATGACGGCACAGCGATTGTGTCTCAAGAAAGGCCTCCAAATGGAGCTGCTGGTTCTTATTGGTTCAAATAACAGTAGAATTAACCTCCCAGTGGATTATACAGTAATACTATTTGGCTATGAATTGATTACCGCAGTAGGATTTTTGTTTAATTCTGCAGCACAATTTTTTTGTTCTTGTCTTTTCAAATCGTTTCGTTTGCCCTTTTTAGCCACACAAATGATCTAACTCTAGAAACGCTGGTTTCTGGCTACCTACTAAGTTAAATAGCTTCATTCCTCCAGAATATCGGAGTTCCAGCCACACTTCCTCCCTGTCAGCTGAAATAGCTCAGGTGGGAGAGCGGTTTTGATCCCTCTTCCTACCCCGAGCCACCCAGATTAATGCCTGTGTAGGTTCTCAATCATCCAGGTCAAGGTAAATCACAAAGAGCAAAGGCGATCTAGCGATACTTATTGGACTTATCCTGGAGCCATATATTCAACCCGGGCACCATGAGGCCGCTGGGATGGGCCAAATGCAGGGAACAAATTTCACAACATTGTACTTTACAACAAAAGCTTCTTCTTCCTCGAAAATATGTTCCTATATTACCAAAACCTTTTGGATAACAGCTGTTGGATGATGAATCCCACAGACCTTGGTAAAACGGATCTGGCTAAAACAAGGTTTGAAAGTGTATCTTGTTAGCACATTTTGGCAGGACGGATTATTCTGAACAACGAATGCTGGATGACTTTATTATATTTCTGGAATGCTGTTGTAACTTTCTGACCAGCTGTGATATGAGCTGCCACCGGCCAGCTATCCAACACAAGCACCATTTAATGCAGATAGTGGTTTCGGGTTCGGCCGTCGGCCGTCCAGCCTGAAACGATGCATGTTCTCTTTTCCTCGCTCACATCTCCAGTTAAGAAGAGACCTTTTCGACGGTCAACCATGTTACAGGATATCATTTCTCTATTGACTTTGCTGAGCGGCAGTTTCCCGCTGGGGGGGAAACCCAAGCGTGATGTTTTCACTGTCAGAGATTACAATCGAATCTTTGTTCAGGTCTGCTGTCTAAATAAACGTCCATTTGTCCGGGGATGACGGCGCTTGGTGCTGCTGATCACAACGTAAACAGAAAGCGGCGTGAGGATCTGACAAATGCCCCGTTGCTCTCCTAAAGCCCCTCTGGCCATCAGAGGAGCAACGTGAAAGTGATGCCTATTCCCGGGAGCGACCAACATGTGGTATTCCTAGAGGTTGGAATCATGCAGCCTTTTGAACGATTCCAGTGAGCACATACCAGGTCTGATTTTATGCATGCCTGAGGCTGAGTTCAAAATGGTGCATGTGCTTGAACCTTCCTGCTGGATGTTGGGAACGCCATTGTTGCTTCTTTAATCAGTGGGCTTGAATGCAGTGTTAGCAGCTAATATTAGCACCATAATTCAACATCTTTCCAGAAAGCGCATCCCCAGATAATCCCTCTGTTAAGATTTCGTAGGGTGACGTGATTCTCTGCCGTCATTCAATATAAATGGTTAAATATGTGAATGAACAGTGGCCCTGCGGTGCTCTGGTGACGCGTTCGGGGTGTGCCCCGCCTCCGCCAATAGCAAGCTGGGATCGGCTCCAGCAACCCCCGTGAATGAACAGAATAACATTGTAATGACAACCTCTGCAGAGCGCTTTATTTCTGCTCGTTCTGTTTTTACACGCATGCTTTAAACGTTTCTTTCCCGTTTTCACCTTCCTTGTTTACATATATATATCCTCATTAGTTATATCATCAACTGCACAATGTGTCATCTATTTCAGGAGGTGATGTCAAGGATGCAGCTTCGTCCAAATTGTCCCAATAAAGCTAGAAGGGTTTGAATTTCATTTACCGCTGCTGGGTGAAGGCAGAAATAGACAAAAGCAGTTTTTCTGAAGCTTATTAATATACATGTAGAACGAGACAATCTTGCATTTTATGAGGGTTTGGATGACAAATGTCTCATTTCATAGCTTTGGTGAATTTTGGGTCCAACTGGCCGCTGAGCAGTCGCAGAGTAAATCAGCTTGTGGTGAAACTGTTAGGAAATACGTTCCTCCTTCTCGGAGCAAAGCTCCTAAATCCGACTGTCTGCCAAGGCTGTAATTGTTTCTTTTCAGGGATTTTTACGACCATGGCCACTATCCAGTCCTTTGATCTCAAACGGTGTATCCGGAACCGGTCCAAGTCCGGAATGCTTTCTGGTGCTTGGATTTTAATTTGTGGTTACTGGGTGGATCTCAGCAGTGATGCAGGAGCAAAGCAGCACCGTTTCATTGCTGCATCAATGAGGGACAGGAATGACATTTAAGGCTTTAGAATCCTAATTTCCTTTTTTGTACATTAGGTAGATTCTGGGTTCAAATCCGCCTTCGGACCTCTGGCTTTTCTCTGTGGATTTTTCGTGTTCTACCTACAGTATGAATGCGTTGGTTCCCTCCAGGTTTCCTGGCTCACTTGCCACCAAAAACTCTTCATGCAGGTGAATTGGTGACTCCTAATTACCCTTATATGTAGAAACCCCAGGCTGTGCCCAGCCTCTGGATGTGCTTTATTATCCATCGATGTGTCTAAAATAAGATTCTTATTCAAACATGCGGATACATTTTAGGATGGTAACATAAAGACATATGAGCGCAGTGTGATTGAATATCGCTAAAAGGTTTTTCAAAGCTTTTCATAGTTTGTTCCCTGTGAAAATCCTTTGAGCACAATCTGTGATAATTCTGCAAAAGACCCAGATGAGAGAAACAAAGTGAACAATCTGGTCTCTGTTGTCAGTTCAGGCAAAAAGTCCTGCCAAAAGTAGTAGCAGGAAAATGTAATTTATTAACGCTTTCACTGCCAATAACGTCTAAAGACGTTTTTTATAACCCAAACATTCACTGCCAACCCTGACATTGAAATCTGCATCTCTTCAACGGCCAATAACTCCGGAACGGAAAAAGGTAGAAACACAGTTTATTTTCTGATGGAAGAAGAGACTTTGATCTTTCGTTTGATATTTTCGGTGTTTGCCTAGTCATAGTAAAAAATATTCTGTGGGGATTGGGCAACATGGGCGAAAACTGGGGCACTCGGCATATAGCTGAGCTGAAAATGGCTGGCACTGAAAGAGTTAATGCCATTCAAATGAAATTTAAATCCTTCTTCTTCATTTACTTTAACGGGCAACAAGTGTTTTGGTTTCAAAAGGAAGATGCAGCATTTAATGGCATTAGACATTTGAAGTCCGACACTAAAATACAAACGTGCAAATAGTTCTTCTTTAAAGGAAATTTCTAATTATAATGGGTTTTTTTTGTAGCACTTGGTTCAGTTTTGACTGGGTATAGTGGGGCTTTGATGACATCACACAGGGCACTAGTATAATGTGAGATCAACTGATAATCAGTTGTATTCCTTTGTCTTGATTTGGTGATCAGCTATTTGACAGCTGATGGGATCAATAGATGACCTCACTGTGGAGACCTGAATGCACTCCCGAGTCCATAGTTATAAATCAATGTTGACCTTTGATATGAGTAGTCATCTATAAAACTGTACTTTTGCTTTTCATATAAATTAAGCACAAACAGCAACGTTGGGGTAGAAAAGCATCTTACTTTGAGTCAGACTAGTCAAGCCTGCACACTAGCTGTTGTGCGTTAACTAGTGAGCTTCAGATGTGAGAGCTTTAACAAAACTGCACTAGCATTCTCCCAGTTGAAGCTAACTAGTAGCTTCACCGCCATATGCGTCTCTATGCAAGAAAATGTATCGACACACTTTTCCAAAATGAATGGAATGAGAGTGGATTTAATTAAGATGCAGATCAGAATACGGATTCTCGATGACGTTTCTCTAATATCACGATAATGATCGGGAAATCAGAAATTGCATTACCCAAATTAGGGACAAGTCATGATGTCCTCCCATGAAGAACTGGATCCGGATCTGGATTCTTATCTGAATCGAGGGGATTCAAATGCATGTTGGATGAGCAGCTGCAGCGCGTTAGAGGAGAGAACCGCGGAGGGGCAGCGTGTTCTTCGTCATATTTTATGTGTTCTTTATGGCCTCAAAGGTTTGTGCAGATCTGGAACAATGTTTGCCACACCTGCAGCATAAACTCTCAGTCTCCCGCTCTCTGTCTTGCATACTCACTTGTGTACTCTCAGCATGCTGAAATATGTTTGCATATTTCTTTATCCCCATTGTTTGTTTGTTTGGTTTTGGCTCATGCAAAGATCCACTGGACTGGTACTACCGAGGTGCTCTCGAGTGAGCCCCCCTGTCTGTAATTACTTGGCGGTGGTTGCATTCTGCTAATGTTTAAAGCTCCATCAAACGACGAGCCCCCCCCTAAGCCCTCCGTATTTCCCCTTGACACCTTTCCTCTGGTTTGCGTTGCAGAATCACGACCACGGCTGCATCGCCTGTCGCATCATCTACCGCTCCGATGAGCTCCACCCGCCAATCCTGCCGCCACAGGCCGACCTGAGCGTGGGCCTGTACGGGCGGTGGGTGAGTCAGCGCTGCGAAGTTCGCCCCGAGGTCCTTTTTCTCACCCGTCACTTCGTCTTCCACGACAACAACCACACGTGGGAGGGCCACTACTACCACTACTCGGACCCCGTCTGCAAGCACCCCACCTTCACCATCTACGCCCGCGGCCGTTACAGCCGAGGCCTTCACTCCACGCGAGTCATGGGTGGGACGGACTTCGTCTTCAAAGGTAACTTACTGGCTACGCTTTTCTTTTCTTACACTTGACACAGTATTTGTAAAGTTGTTCTATACATTTTTTTTAACTCTTAGTGGCCCATCTGTGACGCTAACGGGTGTCTTTCTTCTTCCAGTGAACCACATGAGGGTCACCCCCATGGACATGGCCACCACCTCCCTCCTCAATGTCTTCAATGGGAATGAGTGCGGGGTGCAGGGCTCCTGGCAAGTCGGGGTGGAGCAGGATGTCACCGTAACCAACGGCTGCGTGGCGCTGGGCATCCGGCTCCCCCACACGGAGTACGAGCTTTTCCGCATGGAGCAGGACACCCGCGGTCGCTACCTGCTCTACAACGGTCAGCGTCCCAGCGATGGCTCCAGCCCGGACCAGCCAGCCAAACGGGCCACCTCCTACCAGATGCCCCTGGTGCAGTGTTCAGCCAGCAGCCAGATGTCTGAACACGGCAGCGACGGGCCTCTGCCGCCCCACAACGATTCCACGGGACGGCACAGGGCCAGCCAGAGAGACGCCGCCGTGGCCCTCGTCCCATTCGTTACGACTCTGCTCCTCTGCTGGAAGAGCTAGAAGACAGTTTGTGCTTTTTTTGTAAAGGCATCAAAGAGCAGACGGGGAGACTTCTTGTAAAGACAAAATGTTAACTTCAGGGCTAAACCTGATCCTCTGAACTTTTTGACAGCGACCAAAGACTGCTGCACCATAAAAACTGCACTTTAGAGTCCAGCTTGATGTTTCCACAAACACACAACGGTGGCCGTGTACACACAGACCTGGGAGTGTGTCTCACAACAACTACAGTATGGAGTTGCTTCTTGGTTCCCGCGAAGAGACCCAATTTAAAGTGTACAAACATTTTAGAGTGTTTCTCTTGGCAAGCTGTGTATGGTCGCCGTTTAGACTGAGCAGGCGACGCATCCTTTAACTGTTGCCTTTCAGTAAGCGGAACGTGGCCGTGATCTTGTCCAGTTAGATTGCGTTACTTTGGATATAACGGAGCTCTTCCATCTGCTGGCAGTTACGTCCCATCCTGAAGAAACGTTTTCATTCCTTCACCAATTTGCTGCATCCTCGCTCCCCGGCCTTTATTCCACTGGGACTGTTTTGGAATTATGTCATGCGTTTGGAAACTCCATCTGGAAATTGGCATTAAAGCAAGCAAACCCTCCACAAGACTTCAGATTCCTCTTGGAAATTTGGCAAAGAGAATTATGAGAATGTTTTGAAGCTGTAGTGTAGCTGGGTTTCATGTCTACGCAAGTCGTTTTTTATACCATAATCCTTGAAATCACTAAGCAGTGATTGCAAGTAATAATAGCATAAGAAGGGGGGGGGGGGGAATTGTCCACCAAACCTTTGGGGGCTGAGCTTGTAGCTTAACTTCCATTAAAATTAAGACGCAATTAAAGTTGTTCAGGGTGAAATACTCACGCTCGGTAAATCTGACGGTGCTCTAAAGGTTTGAAGCCCCGCATTCTGATATCGCTGCACGCTTCTCTAACACAGGAAGCTGTGAAGTCCTTTTAGTCCAGATAATGTCGCTGTAACCTGTGAGATACGCACGTCCTTGTTGCCCCTTTGGGTACAAACTGAGAGTGGAATAAATTCAACAGTCACTAGTCAGACGGCGACGCCCTTCAGCTCTCCCATCAATTAGGATCTTATCTGAATTCGCTGTGATGTCATCCGTCCGCCGACGTTGTTGCTGCGCTGCTCCTGAACCAGCACCCGTTGGATCCTCACCTCACCAGAACTGAAACTGTGTCCTACTGAGAAAGGACGTCGAGGCAAACTCGAGTTCCCGCAGTGGGGAAACTGAAGGACTCACTTCGTGCAGCCAGAGTTGATTATCATTGATGGTGCAGAGTCTTTGCCCCAGACTGAAGAGCCTTTATTCGAGTCCACTAAATGTCTTTGTAACTAGATTCCTGTTTACAATTAAAGGTTTGCTTCACTGTTGCTCTTCAGTGAACATTTTTTTCACGTGGTTAGGCGACGTGATCCGTATGACTATCCTGCATGTTTACTGAGCCTTCACCGGAATGAGCTGTAATTTTCTTGTTGAACATCAACTCACTGGAGATTCCTTGCATTTCCAATCATGTCAATAACATTTATTTAGAATCACAGCGTACTTAAATAGAATATCAAGGCACCAGAGGCGGAGGATATTATTCATACGCCACATTTATCAGCTACTATATTTTCTATTTATAATAGAAACCAAACCAAAATTAAAGAAAATGTATGAATAATTACAAGATTATCCTTAAGTATGTTCCGTTTTCCAGAGCTAGCAGCCGCTGAGACTTTTAACGACAAAATTAATTCCCTCCTTGTAATTATGTAAAAATGACTAATACTGAATGACAATAGTTTTCAAAAAGCTAATTACACAAAAGAAACTGAACAGCGAGTCAGTGGAATAAAGGAAGCGCTGGTGTAGCGTATCCATCCAAATACAGCTGCAGAAATGGGTCTTTAAATTGAGAATCAAAGTGTGAATCAAAGCCTTACTCTGCACCAAATCGTCAGTCGCGTGTTGGACTGACTATTAAACAGGACCATGAGTCCAGTTCGCTTTTAGGTCAGTTAAGCAGCTTCTATTTGGGATAATCCATCAGCAATCTGAGAGACAACCGTCGAGTCTCTGTGTAGACAGTAAAGCTTGTGAAACTTTATTCTCCCTCAACGACTGCAAAGTCAAAAATACATGGGATCCAGCGGAGGATTTCCCACGCTGCGCTATCCTCCAGGAGTCTGTCAATTATATTACTTTGCAGTTAAAATGATTGCAGGTTTCATATATGGGGGAAAAGGAGGTTCTGTACTTAAGCCATCGTGCTGAAATGAGTCGTTTTTCGGCCAAATGGCCGCTGCAGTTTGGCTTAATGCACCAGAACTGCAGCAAACGGCTTCACTACAGAACGGGTTCACAAATAATGAGTGACGGCACCCACTCTCTACTAAATGAAAGCATTGAACGATGAAGAATCTCCTCCCTTTCCAACTCAATTTTAAAACAGTATTAGAAAACCAGACGTCGCCCTTCCCGAGCCAGTCTGCACAGTAACTTCTGATTGTTTTACGGTTTGAGCTCTTAATGCAGATGTTTGAGGTCAACGGGCATTTTCTAGCCGAGACTTGGCAAAGTCCAAATAATTAGATGAAAACTGTTAAAGGTTGTTGAAACATTATGTCACATTCAGTTCTTTGTCTTCGTACTTTGAGAGCAAAACGGACCAAACTAAATGTTGGCATATAAATACAATACACGAATATTAAAGGTCACACATTGTACCCTTTTTCCACATGTTAACGCAGTTCCCAGACACTGCCGGACATGTTTCAATACTTTTGGGTTGATCATGACCCAAAGCCACCAAAATGTTAGTGGAGAAACATGGGAAGAGTGATTTTTTTCATAATACGTCTCCTGTAAGGCATCAAAAGATGAATATTACAGGGCGTATCATCAAAGGCGATGAAAAGATGGATGCCAAAAGCACATTTTTAAATGTTTATTTTTTCAACGCTTAATACCATGGGACATGATTTTAAGAATAGTGACCTTGTTTTGGTCAGTATTTGCCCCAGAAGAAATATGATTTCAATAATAGTAATAATCATTGTAATAATAATATAATAAAAGTCTGCATTGGTATTGTGAGAAAGGGAGACAGCAATGTACAAGGAGGAGGCGCCTGTACCCCCAGCTGGACCTGAACATTTCAACAGAAGTAGAAACGACGAACAGAACTAATTTACTTCAGAGGCAATCCAGCGACGGGTAGCAAGGCCTTGTGATGGAAGTCCTTTCCTTTTCCTTTAAAAAGGATTTAAAACTATTTTTACTCGACTCTCATCACCCCATTCCATTCCTATTAAAAACAGAAAAAGAAACCATGTCGCTTCACTCGACTCATTCGAGGAGCATCTTCAATGGTGGCTGATGGTTTACAACTTTCATCGTCCCAGAACATTACCCCTATAATCCAGCCGTCAAAAAACTTAACAAGAGGGAGCAATAACTTTGTCGCCTTTCTTTTCTCAACTCTCTGCATGTACTAACTGTGTGAGACTAAGATGGCGCCGCCTTTGAATGATGCTGTACAGATGTGTTCACTGTCGGCCACACGATCAATGATATGGCAAAGTCAACAGACTTCTCAGTTTCCCAGGCCCGTTTCAGCCTGGAGCCTGCGGGGGGGGGGGGGGGGGGGGGGCTGGTCTGCAACTCCCACTCTACAGGATGAATTTCCCTAGGAAGAATCCGATGAAGATTGCTGCTATGACGACGAGAAGGGAGGGCAGGGAGGCGGTGCCGGTATCTCGGCCGAGGAGGCTCGTTGAGTTTGATGCCAGTCGGTCTGAGCGGGGCATCTTTCTCATTCTAACACTCTCCTCCTGCAACAGGTGAAGAATGAAGGACAGTCAGTGCAATCCAGGTCCACCAAACAGAACCCCAGCCGTAATCAATACTCAGAGTTACTATAAAACACACACACAACAAAATCATTGTTACATTTAAGTGTCTATTTTTACGATCAGCCTGAATCTGAAGGAAACCGCACCAACGCCTTTAATTTCCAAATCAAGTTGCGGAGGGAGACGACGATCGAGTTCCTGTCTGATCCTGCAGCTGCAGGCAGAGTTAGAGAAGAAGAGATCTTCGGGGACGGACTTTTACTGCAAAGGGTGAACTGAAGATATGTTGGAATGCAGCAGCGGCGCCACACGGTGGCGGTAAAACCCCTGCAGGCGGTTTAAAACCATTAACAAGAACGCAGGGCGATTACAAAAAGCATGCCCACTGTAGCACCGTCCCGAGTGCAACGCCGCTCAACGAATTAGAGGCATAGGTGCAGCGAGGGTAAATTATCTGGTCACAAGTCAGTTATTTGGATAATACTGGAAGAGTGTCGGATGATTTCTGAATGGTAAATACACACCAGTAATTCACACCAAGTCAATGACTTTACTTCCTGTAAAACATGACCCACAAAGTCACACGTTTTTATTTGCATCCTGTTTCACACAGCGAAATAAGAGCACACTCAAAGCGCCACGTCTCACGTCGGGCTCCCCGTCGGCGCGTCTAACCTTGAATTGGCGGTTCTCTTCAGCCAGTTTGTTGATCTCAGTTTGCTGCCTCTTGCACCTCTCTTGCGCTTTCTTCAACTCTAAATCGTCCATCGACGCAGAGACGGGCCCAGCGGCCGCTGATGGGTCGGGCTTCATGGAGTTCGTCACCGGGGCCGCTTTGATTCCCTCCAGCTCAATCTGCCGAACAAAGAGAGACAGAGCGACGGAACCGGTGAAGTGAAATCCAGCAGAGCCTGAGCTGCATGGGGAGGCCGTCCTCTCGATCGGGGGCTGCACTGAAGAAAGAAGACTGAGGCCCAGGAGCCGATCAGAGGACACCAGGGAGGAAGAGGTCCCTCCAGAAACCATGTTGTCTTGTGAGACAATAAAAACATGGACGTGGAGAACTGAGGGGCTTAGCAATGAAAATACAACTACTGTATCGTATAAACGTTCTACTAGAGAATCCTGTCAACGTACGGGTTTACAAAGTAAAGTGATGCTTCGACATACGAATGTAATTCGTTCCTGGAGAGAGCTCGTAACTCTTTCTAATTTATACTTTCCCTTTTGAAAAGGGGAAGTAGTAACTTAAGCAAAGCCTGGAAAACGCGTGGCTTTATTAGGTGTAGAGTTAATAATGTCGCCCAACAGAAGTGGCTGGATTTTACTCGGAACTTGTTCGACATTACAGCCGTTGACGGAAAGCTCAGGCGTTCTGGAAATATTCAAAGTGGCGCCGTCACTACAATTCCCTCATCTGCAAAGTCATGCTTCAAACTTTGACTTAAACTGTCGGACAACACGCCGTTATTAATATGCAGGCGTGCCTCTTACCACTTTATTGTTTTCAGAAGGCAGCTCGAAGACACATCTCAGCTTGGAGTCCATGAGGTCATCGGGCTTCGCATCTTTCCACTGGTCAAAATGACAAACGGGCATGTTGTTCACACAACGGGATCTCTCCCACACACTCCAACCTACGCCGTTACTGCGCACGTGCATCGAGCCGACCGGCCTTTCAGCAACATGGAAACATTATCAAAGAATTCATCTGTACACAAATAATATGTCATCAATTACAGGAATGGCACTGATTATCAAATGGTAAATTGATGCGATGGAAAAACAACACATAGTAAATCCAGACTTTATTAAACTCCATTTATGCATCAGAACCTTTCCTCTACATAGCCTGGATTTTGTGCCTCATCTAAGACTTGCCAGAACATGACTGCTAAGAATGTGCACGGTCTACCTCGCTGACAGTCTTTGCTGCCTCCTGGTGGACAACTGGAGAACTACTGCAATACTAATGGTTTAAGAAGAAAGAATTGAGTGGTGGAAAATCAATAACGGCTAGCTCCCATTGACACTCGCAGAACACAAGAGTTGTTTAAATACTGTAATACACAGAATACTCAAAGCTTTTGACACCTACTTATTCAGTCTCCTTATCTTGCCAACTGAACAATGACCCAAACACACCTCCATTCTGTTAGCCAATAAGGTAAGTAGGTCATGTGCTTTCATATGAACTTCATAAATAACATCTTCGCCATAAAGTCCATAAAAATAAGAATTGGGGGAAAGGCTTATGAAATTCACTCACCAATGGATCCATGTCAGAAACATTTGGGGGGGCAAAAATCGTTTGCACCATGAATTTATGTTTACTTTTCTCATTGGGGTCATAGTCAAAGGGCTGTAACATGACTGCAAGAGAAAGAAGAACAAAGCTACCAGAGTCAAATGACAACACAGGAAAACATTCTTAGCCCCCCCCCCCAGTTACATCACACTACAGTTTGTATCGGATGTGATCACCACAATCTGATAACAGATTATTGACTGACTCAAAAGACGTAGCTAAATGCCACCGGCGGTTTTGAGGCCTTGTGTGTTTGGCAGTGGGTTGTGGAGCAAAGAACTATTAACAAATTGTACACAAATGTTGTGCATCAATGTCTGCATGATTTGTAGACATTTTGGTCGATGAGTTTAAAGTCGGGCAGCACAATTAATCGAATATTAATCGCGACCACAATTAATTGAGCATAATCGTCACAATTTTTGAAGTTTAAATGCGCGCTCCGCTTATGAAAAGCTCCACTACATTTCAAATCAAATGCTTCCAAATCTAAGTGCAACCACACTGCGCACCAGTTGCATGACCTAGCACCCCCATCAGGTCTCTTGGTGACTCGACAATTTGTGGACTACATTCATTAAAAACTTCAAAGAGATACTTAATGAGGAAAAAGGTTTTACGTCAAATCTTACCAGAGATAATGACGGTAGCTCCAGGATCGATTACGCCGCTGTTTGGCCGTACACAGTACCTGCGCGGCGCAGTCGTCTTCACCTTAAAACACACTTTTCTGTCAGAAGGGTTCTTCAGCTTGAGGTTGGTGGTGACTACATCTGTGAAAGGACCTGGTGAACACAGAACAAACACAAACACATTATTTCAGTATTTTGGAGGACTCTTCCCTTGTGCGTACATCACAGCACCCCGAATAGAAATATTGATAAACAATTTATCTTTAACATATATCCAGTTTCCATTTTCGGAGCCAGGGAACAGCGCTAGAGGTCGACCCAGGAAGAAGATACGTGGACGTAGTGAGGGAGGACATGAGAGTAGCTGGTGTTGAGGAGGACGATGCAAAGGACAGGGTGAAGTGGAGACGGTTGATTTGCTGTGGCGTCCCCTGGCGTCCGGTCTGTGGTATTACAGCTCTGTTGTAAACGCACTGGTGCAAACTTCCATCTTTAATGTGGACCCATTTGTTCCATTTCGTCATGCTTGTCAGTGCAAATGTTCGAGGCTAATATCACTCAATGCCACCGGTTTAGGCCGTTTTGAAAGTCTACGTCATTTACAACATCCCCACCACATGTGAATGTGAAGCCGTGCATGCAATAATGAAAACGTAAAAAAGAACTCATGTGCCATGTCAAAATGTACCCTGTCTGCTTAAGTAGATAAGATAAGATAAGACACAGAAAAAGAACAATACAGGCCGGGCAAGCCGGTTTGGACTCAAGAGATCAGAGTCATCGGAGTGACCGTTCCACCGTCCCTGCATGTGAAACTGATGCTGCCTGTGGACAGCCAATCCTACCAAACATTATTACCCACAAGTCAAACCTCAGGGAGTCAAAGTGTTTTCATGATAAGATTAAAACTTTAAAAAGGCTTCAATTCAATCAAACAAGAGACAAGCTTCCATGATTACATTTTGGTTGTTGCTGGACTACACAATACATTTGCTGTAAATCTAACACAAAGAAGGGGACAGAATTAATTTCCCTGAGCATCT
Organism: Brachionichthys hirsutus; assembly: GCF_040956055.1. NCBI lineage: Eukaryota > Metazoa > Chordata > Actinopteri > Lophiiformes > Brachionichthyidae > Brachionichthys > Brachionichthys hirsutus. The sequence goes on along the minus strand of NC_090911.1, from coordinate 4,122,607 downwards.
TTACAAGCTTCATCCGATCCACTTCACACTTTGCACGTTTAGATTTGACCAGCAACGCGTTCGTTTTAAACGAGCAGCCGTGAGCAGCATCGTGAGCAGCATCGTGAGCAGCATCGTGAGCAGTAATACGAACACTATTCAATTCAATTGAGTTTAAGGAGCCATTTACAATTGTCTATTGGGTTAATATACTAGTGAAGCGTCCATCTTACAGCTTCTGCAAAGACACCTGCGATAAACATTCAAACAACCATAAATCCTAATTGGTTATTGAAAAATGTAAATCATCGGGACATCATAATTGTTTCTGGAGTTCTTCATCTGAACATGTTTTCATGCTTCCCCAGATCGGTATTACCAGATTCTACTGCCTTTTGAACATTCTTGATTTAAAAAAACTGCCACTTTCATAAATAGAAGACAGTAACTCACGGCTTTCTGGCTTCTTATCAGATTTTATCATGTAGAGAATCTGAAATGCGTAATGTTGCATGGCAATATGACATCGGTTCCACAAACCAATGCTATTCTGTGGATCTGGCATTTAAACTGGTGACCTTTAGAACAATCGCCCGGTAAGTACAGGCTGCAGTCAGCATCTGTTCATACCTAATCAACAATTAGCCTTAGGATCATGCAGACAATGGACTGAGGGACTGGTTTTCAACAGAACAGCGTTTCGCTAGCAGCAACAGAGAAAGACTTGCTCAACCAGCTGCACTGAAACTTTTACAACAACATGTATAGTTTCACTGCTAGCTGTATCCCAATCACTTTCAACGCTGACTTAATTAAAAAGAAAACATACAAATGTCTTAAACTTGAACCACATCGAGCACTTTTTGAAGCGAGAACGCGATCACGACAGCAGAGAAAGGAGGTTAGCCAAGGCCATTTGTTTCAGAGAAGCAACCTACAGCCTCTGCGATAGCAGCCTAGCATAGCTCTGCTGCAGCCAACGCTCCACCGACACATCATTGCGTGTTAGCGCTGTCAGCCAAGCAACCAGCGACCAGTTAGCTTTAGCCTAATCATGTGTAGATTACTTTGGTTTCTCGTGAATGGGATGAGATAGCAATGCGGGTGGCGAACATATTTAAGAGAATATCTATATATATATATACACTTATAAATAAAACACGCGACAATTACTGATGAAAACTGCCATTAGGTTGTTAACGATTGTTAGCGAAGTTTGTCATTCCATTACATTCAGTCACTTTTAAAGCTTAACACGCCAAAGTGTCTGTCAGAGGTGTGTCGGGATATAGGCGAAAATGTATCAGTATAAAAAACAATGTCCCTTAAATATTAGGTTCGAGTAGTGAGCGGTCACTCTGAGGCATTTCATGGAGTAGGCTGAGCCCTAGCTACTGCTATTGCTAACGCTACATCTGTAATTCAGTGGCTAATGTCGCTACTAAAGTCAGCCCACTCGCTAACACGATGCGCTGCGCTCGATTACATTTTACAACCTCTGACCGTCCCCCCCATATTCTTTCAAGGCTTCTACGTGCGCTGTCAGTCAGGTGGTCGTGCATGCCAGGCGGCCGAGAAGCACGCCACGCCGGCTACCGACGTCACTACAGCACGAGGATGCGGCGGCGGCCCGTCTTGTCGTCGGCTAACTTAAAATGGCGGTGAACCCTAGTTGGCTTGCTAGCAACGAAATTCGCAAGGAGTACGAAATCTCCTCAGTCGGGTGTAAATTATTTACCACCAATCAATGACCATCTCACATTTCAACGATTATGATTCACTCACCTTTGAATTTGAGGTCCGACGGAGGGTCAAGAATAAGGACTTGGTCCAACTTAGACATTTTTAGCTGAGAGGCTGGACTTGATTCGGAGTCGGGGCGGAACTGACAAGTGGAGATCCCGGAGCCCCCGCCGCTACTGAGCCAAACGCCGACTGGGCTCCGCGAAGCGCGAACGAGCCTGTGCGTAAAAATGCTTCAGCGCGCTGGCGCACAAGCCTGTTGCGCGCCCTCGTGGCTCCCTGACGCGCGGTTACGGTGCAGAAAAGGGTTCCTTCTGTGTCGGTAACCTGCCTCTCGGGAAAAACACTGTGACACGAGCGATGCATTAAAAGCAGAAATATAAAATCACGTAGTGACGCATCTGTTTTGCGCTGACCTCCCATTTATAAAAGAAAAGAAAGACATTATAATACATAATTTTCATTCAAATTATACTCTATAACCTGGAGTTACAGGTTCTCAGAGGACTGCTTCTTTAATGTTACCATATGTTTTTGATGGATATGATATGTTGCATGCATTCAAAAGTACAGACATTTAAATGAAACATTAAATGCTGATGTAAATGAATAATATTTTATGTGCCAGAATGTTGTCAGCTCGGTTCTCTGCCACGTGTATTATTACCTCACGCAGTCATGGCAACAAAAGGATTCTGCATACTCAAAGATCTGCCACTTTTTCTCAGCAATTTTTGTCATTAAAGTGTGATGCTAACTTTTTGAAAGAGAAAGATTTCTGGAAAATAATATTAAAAGTAAATAACTTGAGATGTCTATGGAGGGAAGTATAATTTTTCTTGCAGTGTCTTCTTTGCTCTCTTAGAAGTATTACTATCCTACCATTTAGAACTAATTTGTCAAGTGTTTCTTAGTTAGGTTTTAAATAAAGCAGATTGTTGGAGAGTAATACATTCCAAATTTGGAGCTAAGAGTAAACAAGGGAATGAAAAATTTCAGTCACTGATTTTTTTTCCTTGCAGTGGATAAAAACAACATACAACCCAAACCAAAAGTAGAATAATCACTACTTTATTACAATTAATATACAAATGTTAATCAGACTTAGAGGATACATGACATGATTTAGGCATACTGTATAACGATGACTGCAGATACATCTCTGCTTCAATATGGATTGTAATGCATTTAATTAGTCTTTGCATATTTAGTCATGTAATTCATGCATTATTCTAGCAGTATGCATATTTAGTCATGACATACATTTAATACTAAAAAAAGGCACTTCCATGGTGACTGACATCATACGAACATTTAAGCTCTAAGAAAAAAAAAAGTTTCCTCGCTCAATATACGTCAGATTCATAGTGATGCAAATGTCAGGCCAAACTGCATTGAAAAATTAGACCTTTATAAACTTCGGATGAATCTGACATCCTGAACCTCAACCAACAATCAGCTCCTAATTCAATTTCGACTTTCAGGATAAGCAAATCTCTGTGTTGCATATTCCCATGGAAATTCTGGAGTCAGAGAAGTCAGGCCACACGACTTTCTGGGATGTGCTGTTTGCATTGTGTTTTCTTCCCAGTCTCAGTTTGCATTAAGTTGAACATCAGCAAAACACGCCTATGATAAGAACTATTCATTTCGCTGATTTAACACACCATACATGTCAGAAAACTGGTTGGTTTAGCGCTAGTTTGCTAATATTTCTTGAAGAGTATGGCTAGCATATAGAACACAACTCTTATGTAAAAGACAAGCAGGTCTTTTTGTCTCATTTACAGGTACAAAAATACATGGAAACCTTGTGTTTGGGTTACATTTAGCCATTCCCTGCAGTGAAATCTCAGACAACACATTTCAGCATGTAGAAAACATCTTGAACAAATCACCATGTAAACAATTCTGATGCTGGTCCCAGTGCTTCAACAGAGCGTGTTAAACTGTAGTCAGGATTTGGGCCTTGAAGCTGTTCATTCTGTTGTGTTGCAGTCAAAGGATTGTGTTAAAAGCATGTAACTGCAACTATTAAAAGCAAACGTGTGTGGAAAAACATGTTGAAAGAGAACATAAAGCCATCACAGAGCGGACTGACTTTCAATTTAACATGTACCATTTAAGAGCCACAGTGAGGAGAACATCTAGAGCAGCGGCTCTTGACATGAAAACATGGTTGCTTAAACAGTCAAAATCTAAAGTTACAGGGAAAAAAATTAATAAAAACTGCCTTCTCGTAATGATGTATGTAGCATACCACCAAAAATCATAATGTAATTTAAGCAAAACAAAGTGAAGACTTCCTGCTTCCGGGCCTCGTCAGAGTTGCGAGTGCTCCAGTTAAATGAAAGAAATGTGCAATGACTGATACCAAACGAAGGGTTTTTCTGTTTCATGTTGCAGTTGACCACACGGACAACCTGACGTCTCTGTCCACTGTCTGCTCTTGCCCAGGAGTAAGACACAGTGTGCGTTGTGGACTATGTGCTGCGCTGGTGGGATCCCTGGTGCTGAAAGAGCTGCTGCCAGCATTAGCAGCACCTCCTGCTGGACGGAGCAGGCAGCCCGGAGAGTTTAAAGGACTCGTTGCTCTCCACCTCAGGATTGTCTATGGGTGGAATCTGTTTACCTAAAAGCAGCAAAGTGTCAGTCGAAGCGGTGTCCTGGCCGATTGAACCATTTCAAGCATGCGGTGCGTTGTGTTAGTACTACTGCCATTTATTTGGCAGTGCAATCTGGTGGACATTTGTAACAAGAAAGCAAGACTCAAAGCATGGCAACTTCAAACATTCAGCGCATGAAATAGATTTTCACAATTCTAATCTGTGTGAGATAAATAAAGAAGTTTTAGTTCTAAAAAAGGATTTAGTTGGTGCAAGGACCCAGATATTCCAACCACTGGTAAAATCTTATATATCACCTAAATGATATTGAAATTGCCTAAATTGAAATGTTCCTAAAAATTCAAAAAAGTAAAATAAAATAAATATGTTAATTAAAGAAATACATTATGAGATGCATGCATTTAGGATAACTATAAAAGCAATATTCACCTAATGACAAACAGGAATAACCCTACATAGCTAGACATTAGTTATGATTAACCAGATGAGTCGGTGAATCACAGAAATTAGATTTGGTTTTTTTGTGTTCTTCCAACTGACATTGTCTATCCCGTGAGAATACATGACATATAATGAAACTGCTTATACTAGTAAATAACAGCTTCGGCCATGATGAAAAGTGCAATACTGTAAGGTTTAACAACATCTACAGAGAAGTAACACACAACATGCAGTAAAGTGATGACACATACTGATTTTCTGGAAGAGCTCCTCGACATTGACAGCATTTCTGGCACTAGTCTCGATGAAAATAGCTGCAATTGATTCAGCAAACTCCTTCGCTTCCTTCATAGGAACCTCCCTGTGAAAATCAAGGGCATTAAAATAAGTATGGACACAGGTTCACCGTTAACAAGGCTCCAGAGTCGCGTCATTGATTTTCATCCATTCTGTCATCTTCTCTGGATGTTTGAGTGAAGGACTGCCAGGGATTATACGCTATTTTAATTTCGTTGTACAATGGCAATAAAAGATTCCTATTTCTATTGTATATGTATGATATTATTTTTCATGTTAGACAGGAATTGTACACAGTACAGTATAGTAAATACTAGGGCTGTAAAAAAAAATAGATTCGGAGATTTATCGCGATATTTCATCGTACGATTCTCGTATCGATTCAAAATGCGTCGGTTTCGATCTATTTTTAATGGAAAAATATTCAATGCGGCGTCTTACTTATGTGCCGCACTTAAACTCCCGGCCACTAGATGGCAGCGCAACACAGCAGAGGCTTGCAAGCCCCTCTGAGTAAGAATAACATCTCGCGAGATGTATCCCGGGGTGGCTTCTTTTCACTACAGTCTCGCGGGAGTTTAGAGGGGGATTATCATTGAGGGCTGATCCTCATATTTCTGCTGTTGCCCGTCGATTCCTCTGCATCCCTCCTTGCACAAGCGTCTCTGCAGAGTCTCTTCCACGGCAGGAGACATTGTAACTGCACAAAGAAGTGCGTTTAAACCTGGACATCTTGAGCAGCTTGTGTTCCTTCAATATAATCTAAAGATCAAGCATTTGCATTCTTAGTTTGAACAGCTCAGTGAATATTTCTTACTTCTACCTCTGTTAAGTTGCACTAAAGTCATTTTGCACATCTGTTCTAAAAGCCACCTTCTAAAAGAATGCACACAAGCACTTTCTTCTGAAGATGACAGTTGAGACAGGATTTGTTTTGAATTATTATTACATAAACGGTATAACAATGAGTCTGTGTTTTGAACGCCTCCTTTGTTAAACCTGTAAGTGTTGCAGTGAAACAGGCCTGCATCCGATCAGCAAAGATGCCTGAGATGTAGTTTCTTTGTAGCGAAGAGTCAGACATTGTAAGAAAACTCACCTGATATCTCCTAAATCATTCTTGTTCCCTGCTATGGCTACAACAATGTCCTCTGGACCGTGTTCTTTTAGCTCCTTTACCCATTTCTTCAGTGTCTGGAAAGAGTCCTGAACAAAAAACAAAATACACAACGTGCTCAACTCCCAGAAAGGGGCTCTATGGGAACACGGCTCAACACTTTCTACAGAGTCACTGCATTCCTTGATGTTTTCCATGAACAGACCAGGAAAGAATCACGTGTGGGTCATGGAAACAAGATGGAAATTACATTTCTGTGAACTGACTTTGTCTTTGCTCAGGCGGGACAAAAGCCCCCAAATGTTGGCAGATGAGCAAAAAAAAACGTGTTCATCAATTTTTGTTGTTTCATCATCTGGTCTGTCAATTTGATGACATCACCAACCCAACACAAATGCATTTTTAATTCATTAAGGTTCTTACCAGCTTGGTGATATCATAGACGATGACAGCAGCGGCTGATCCTCGGTAGTACATGGGGGCTAATGAGTGAAACTAAGAACAGAGCAACACATTCATAGTAGTTTGGTTTAATCGCTCATCAAATCAGTCATGCAAAAGCATCCCCCCCCCCCCCCCCCACCCCCCCAAAGTGCTGTATTCAATTCAATTCAATTCAATTTTATTTCTATAGCGCCAGATCAAAACAGAATGTTATCTCAAGGCACTTTACAGGAGGAGCAGGGAAAGACAGAACCCAGCTTGACCCACAAGAGCAAGAACTTTGGCAATGGAGGCAAGGAAAAACTTCCCTTTGACGGAACCTAAGGCTCATGGTGGACGGCCATCTGTCTGCCCGGCTGGGTTTCTGTATGAACTCTATGTAAACTGAACACAATCATCATAACTCCCAAAATGTGTTCAAGAGCACAATCCATCCAATCACAGACGACTGCAACATTAAATGGAATCAGCTTGAAGAAAGCAGTTTCGAGATGCACATCTTTGGAGCCCTGACAACGATGAGCGTGAAGCATGCGGCCTTCTCTTCGGCTAGTATTCAGCCACGCTTCACTCACACGACCGCTACTAACGCGAACTAGCACTAAAGGCTAATTCAATCCTACACTCATAGCAAAATATGCACCGCTAGATGCCAATAACTGTCAAACATAAACACTGGAAAATGAAGCGAACACAATAACATCAATAACATTTAGATTTAATTCAGCTGATGTTATGCTAAACACGCCTCCAAATACGCTCGCTTCGTATTACGCAATTTCTTGTTGTCTTGTGTTCAGGCTTTCGACTGATTCATTCACAGATTTTTTTTTACCAGGGTGATATCAGGCACAGACAATCAATAAAGGTAAGAAAGAGAAGTCTCCATGTATCATTGCAAAACAAGCAGGAAATGCATGCTGGTTCGTTCTCTTCCTGGCAGACTCACCCGCTCCTGTCCGGCGGTGTCCCATATAAGGAACTTGTGCAGTTCATTTCCACATGGCACTGTTTTGGTTAGGAATGATGCACTGAGGACGAGAAAGACAAGTTCTCAATTATGCGTCCAATTAGGAGACAGATGAGGCCAATCAGTAAAAGTCAGCGTGAAACAGTTTTTAAGCTCATGTTGCCAGGCAACCAAGAGAATCACCAAATAAATACATAAAGATGAACACAAAGATAGCAGCGGGCTAAATCGTGTGTTTGGCTATGCCCTGTGAGCTATGCTAGTTTGTCAAAAACAAACACCTTGATTGAGCACAGAGATTCGGGTTAAAGAGAACCCCCGACCATACACATCAACTATGTAAAGCCATTGACAAAAAGATATAAACATTTCCGTTTTACAACGTAAATTGATACAGCCGCCATGTTTTCGCACGCAGAAGACAGATTATGTCTCTCGGCTGGCCTGGGAACGCCTCGGGATTCTCCCAGAAGAGCTGGAGGAGGTGTCTGGGGAGAGGGAAGCCTGGAAATCCCTGCTCAGACTGTTGGCTCTGCGACCTTGGCCCGGAGAAGCGGTTGAAGATGGATGGATGGAGGGATGGATGGAGGGATGGATGGATGGATCTTAAGCGTGCCATGCGAATGGAGCAGACGTAGCACAGAATTCCTACGGCCGGTGAACTTACCCGATTGTGGGACTTATGTTGTGGTCGAAATGATCCTGTACAAATCGGCAAACGATACTGGATTTCCCAACTCCAGTGTCCTGAAATCAGAAGGTCACACACTATTAGACAGTGCCACGCACACACGCACACACACACACACTGTGAATGTTGACCCCATTGATTAGGTGACTCCTAGGTGCTCTTGATTTGCTGTCACTATTATTTATTTCTCTCCGAGTAGCAAAGAGAAACTATTGAATGCTTTTATAACCAGAAGGCGAGAGCTCTGTAACGCTTTCATGGCACAAACACTATTTAAAACATCTATTATTTTGATTTGATAATTGTTATATAATAATAAAACTTAATAAAATATCTTATAATGATGTGTTTCTTGTACAATATTTTATCATCTACCTGTTTGATCATCCTAAAAACGCTTTGTCAGCATGTTTACAGCCTAAAGCGGGAAAGCTCGGCCCAGGCAGGCACTAATGTTGCTCCTACAAGTTCCCACCTCCTCTTTGACTCACTAATGTTGCTCCTACAAGTTCCCACCTCCTCTTTGACTCACTAATGTTGCTCCTACAAGTTCCCACCTCCTCTTTGACTCACTAATGTTGCTCCTCCAAGTTCCCACCTCGTCTTTGACTCACTAATGTTGCTCCTACAAGTTCCCACCTCCTCTTTGACTCACTAATGTTGCTCCTCCAAGTTCCCACCTCCTCTTTGACTCACTAATGTTGCTCCTCCAAGTTCCCACCTCCTCTTTGACTCACTAATGTTGCTCCTACAAGTTCCCACCTCCTCTTTGACTCACTAATGTTGCTCCTCCAAGTTCCCACCTCCTCTTTGACTCACTAATGTTGCTCCTCCAAGTTCCCACCTCCTCTTTGACTCACTAATGTTGCTCCTACAAGTTCCCACCTCCTCTTTCACTCACTAATGTGGCTCCTCCAAGTTCCCACCTCCTCTTTGACTCATCGAAAACTAGTATGAAGCCTCTATAAACAGCGTTTTGCTGACGCAGCGGAAATTCTAGCGGGTTGGCTCCCAGCGGTTTGTCTGATGACGATGACGATGACGTCACTTTAACAAATATACTGTCACGGCCGCTCAGAAAGACGCGTAACGCTGTAAAAACACGCGCCAGCGACCGATAATAACAACCGTTATTAACATCGTGTTCACGTTTTCTGACGGACGTCACCATTTAGTCGCGTTTGAACGCAAGCGTAAATGTAATCACCGTATTCATGTCAGCTGTCATCAAAATGGTGTCGACTGGTTAGAGGAACAGAAAGAAACACTTACCCCTAAAAGGCAGACTTTGAGTTCCCGGATGGCCATGGCGAGTTCCAAAATGTTTAAATCATTGTTTGACTGTTTGCTCAACGCCTTTGTCCCGTCATCCTCTCTCTCTCTCTCGCTCTCTCTCTCTCACCCAGCCCCTAGAATAGACCATCTACCGTAGACTTCTACTGTAAATGACAAATAGAACATCCGGCGGGGACTTTCAAAATAAAACCCCGTTTAGACGCTGGAGCTTGTTCAAACTTTGTAATTGTATAGAAATTAGAATCATAGTTTGACGGGAACAACATATGGTTTTCCAAGAACAAACTAAAAAAAAAACTTATTTGACTAATTCGACTGAAAGTTGAAACTTTGTTTTGTTTTTATTTTTTTACCAGAAACTTTACAGGTCAAATTTCACGTTCCACCAGTATCGGCTTCAAACACTATACTGCCAATAGTGAAATGGGCTGCATTTAACTAGTTCCCTGTGCTAAAGTACCCAAGTAATAGGATTAATTTTAAAGTTGCAATAACATTACTCAGGTGACAAGAACAATCAGACAAGGTTGAACATTTGATGTAAACTTACTCACCTACAACAAAAAATAGCTATTCAAAGAAACACTAACAAAGATTGTGACCCTGCCTGATTTTATTTCTATAGAACTTTTAGTATGCTTTAATTATGAAACCAGTTGCGTCATATCCGGTCTATATTTGATGTACTTGATGTAGCTACTTTCCAAATCGGAAACCAGTTTCAAAGATTGCAAAACAGTCCTGTGGTTCCGCTATCTCTTGGTACAAAACCGTGATTAGGAATCTAAAGCAAATACTTACACATACCGGTACTCCCACAAAATAATTGCAAACTACGTGTTTTACAACCTCATTATGCTGGTGGGAGAGAGGGGGGGGGTTCTCTGAATATGACAGGAAAAAAGGAAGTTCCAAATATGGGCTATACTTACAGCAAAATGACGTAAAAGGGTAAATATTAACCTTTTGAATATTAGCTCGTATGCAAGACAAAACGAATATAAAATCCGTTATTCAGATTGACAATTTATTCTTCACGGCATTTTTCTGTCTGCAACAATAAGCTACAAATATAGAACCGACATGAAAGTAACCGCCAGTAAATGAAAAGCTTCAGAGCACAAAGCAGCTTCAATCCGCTTCAGTCAAGCGATCAAACCACGAATTAAGTCACGAGTCGAGACGCGACTTGATGCTTCGTTTTGCACGAGACCGAAGCCGCGCAGTCACACAAGCATCCCCCGTAAGAACAGTGTGTTTGCGATGCTACAATAACATAGAGAAACGGTAAATACATCAGGCCATGCTTTATAGACGTCATTCAACAGGCACGAACCAGAAGCTACACACTTCCCACCTCTGAACTGGACAAGACAAGAGTTCAGACACAAATACACAACGCAACTAAACGGGCTTTCCTTTTGTGTCTGTACACAACGTTTAGTCGACAAGGACAACCACTACCCCGAACAGGTTGCCAAGACGACTGTACAACTAAACAGTGCTGTTACGGCGTGACTGCACAATGTTTGCCTGCGTATCGGCGTGGCGGACGTCCTCTTGTCATCCCGTTTTTGTGTTTGTCGTAACTCAACGATGACAGTAACAAAGCTTGCTTGCTTTCCATCCACTGGTCAGTCGTGAGGTACGACGTCGCCACCCTGACGCACGTCTGCCGTTCAGAGAAGAGAAAGCGTCCACAACATATCCAGACGGGTAATACCATACAGCCGGAAGTTCAGCGTCTTTGTAGAATAGTCTTAAATAGAGACGAGCCATGAATTCTTCATTATTCAAAAGAGCTTTCGGGTTAGTGGTTCTCTGGGGAAACGGATCCAGTCTGGCACCTTCAGATATGGCACAGTGGTCGGTGAGGTGGGGGGGGGGGGGGGGTTACAGGTAATGATTTTACAACAGATACTTGCTCATCTTCTGCACCATTACCTATGAAATATTCCTTCCTTCCTTCCTTCCCTATTTGTCCACCACAGCTGCGTCTCTCTCTCTCTCTCTCTCTCTCTCTCTCTCTCTCTCTCTCTCTCTCTTTGTCTGTACAGCACAGAGCCGCCGAACGAATCACTGAGACGGCGTCTCAATTGTTGCCGTCTCGCTTGTCTCTGCTCGGAGAGGGCTTCGGAGGATCCTTCGCTGCCTTGACCGTGCAGGCGACGGCATCCGCCCCGGCAGTGACGGCGTTAACGGCGCGTTGGGCTTTCTCCTCGCCGTGGGGCTCCGGGCTGGGCTGCGTGGGCGGGGCCTGCTCGGCCAATGGCTGGATGGTCAGCTCCTGCTGCAGTTTGTGGCTCTGAAGAAGACGAAGCTGGACGCGAAGCTCCAAGATGGCTTCCTGTTCTTCATGGATGGCCTGGTTCAGGTGGGTGTTCTTGTTCTGAAACCACAGCGATAGTGAAATGGGCTGCATTTAACTGGTTCCCTGCCCTAAAGTTAACACTTTGCACTAACGAGACCTCTGCTAACAAAGATAGAAACAGCCAAACGCGATCGCCGTCGCTGACCTCCAGTTCCTCGTTCTGCTTCTGCAGGTCTTCGAGGATCATCTGCAGCTCTTCCTCGTCTTCGCTCTCACTTTCGCTATCCGACGAGTATTCCTCCGTCTCGCTGCGGCCCTGCTGCCGACTGAGGAGCAAAAAGCAGATTCACATTTCGGACTTTCATCGTGCCACGATAGGACAACGTATGACATTTCGCCCTCGCCTGACCTCTGGATGTCTGCGATCTCTGCTCGAAGTCTCTCGATTTCTTCTTTCTCTCCCGCAATCAGCCTACGAAGCACCTGCTCAAGAGAGATCAGCTCCTCCTGCTCGGTCAGGATCTCATTCTCCTGATCACAGAGAGGATGTAGTGCAAAACACACAATTATTCTAACTTGGGTTTGCAAAGTACATTTCAGTTGTAGAGACGTGGAAGACGTATCGGCCTGACCACACCTCCACCTCCCCGTTTGAAAGTCACCTGTGACAAGAGGAGGTTGAGAACTTCCTCTTCATTCTCAGTCATTTCTTCTTTCGACACGTCCTCCTTGGAGAGGCTCGCTATCTCCTGGGCTATCTTACTCTCGCACTCCTAAAAGGCCGGATCAGGAAAGATGCAGAGAAAAAGAGCAAAGACCAAAAAACAAAGAGCCTTCAGTCTCCATCAGACCCAATTGTGTCTGTGGCCATTACATTGGATTACATTGTACAGCATTCAGACAGCACATACTACTACTACTACTACTACTAAGTACTACTGTACTTTCGGCTTGTCCCCTGAGGGGTCGCCACAGTAAATCAACCTTCTCCACTTCACCCTGTCCTTTCCATCGTCCTCCCCAACACCAGCCACTCTCATGTCCTCCCTCACTACGCCCATGTATCTTCTCCTGGGTCGACCTCTAGCCCTGTTCCCTGGCAGCTCCATCCTCAGCATCCTTCTACCGATATAGTCCCTGTCTCTCCTCTGGACATGTCCAAACCATCAAAGTCTGACCTCTCTGACCTTTTCTCCAAAACGTCTGATTTGATTATAAATACAATCCAAACTCACGCACAATATCCAGAAACAACCTACTTGACGTTTGGCCTCCCTCAGTTTGCGTTTTAAAGCGGTCAAGATCCTCTGAACCTCCCAGAGTCGCTCCTCTTTAGACAAGTCTTTTACCCCGGCCTGAAGGTCTCTGTGCAGGCAGTTCAACAGGAACTCCTAAAACAACAACACATTTTAATCACGCATCAAAGGTTCTTCATACTTCACAGCAGCTTCACATGTGCAAGTTGTGTCTGGCTCCAGCCTAATGTTAGATGTACATAGTATGACAATAATGTGTACTTGATCATTAGAGTCCATTTGGCTCGTCAGAGCCTGAACTCACTTGTCTCCGGATCTCCTCCTTGATGCTCTCCTGGGTTTCAGGCAGTGCCGGCATCGTGGCCATGTTGGACCAGCGGAGAGGCCGCACCACCGGCTTCAAGAGGACGTCTCCAAACAGCTCCCTCACGTGTGTGAAGAACATGTAAAGGACTCGGTTCCCAATCTGAAATGGATCGAATCAGTGAACACGGAGGATCCAAGAAAGTCCAGCTCTACACAAAAAGTGCTCGCAGAGACTTTAGTAGGAACTTCTAGCTATTCACCAGTATGGTGGCTATTAGCGGCTGCTGCTGCTGGTTCGGAGTGGGTGGAGCATTCCCTTTGGGAATAAATTAGCTTCAACAAACTGGGCCAGCAACTTCAGAGATGAGCTCTTACTCTAAAAACATCAGCTGGCTTGTTGCTAGGGGAAGATCTGTTTGAGGGACAGAGCTGAACCCAAGACCCATTTTTCCATTTGCCGTTTCGTTTTCCTCCCGCTGTGTCATTACTGCGCTTCCCTTCTCTATATGATGTCAGAACCCATTTACTCTGCATGAACCACACACTCGCTCTCTGACCTGTATGGTCGGGTTGAGGACGATGGAGATATTCTGAATATTCATCTTGGTTTCCGCCTCCCTGCCGATGACGTGATCCATGTGCGTGACCAGCCAGGAGAGCACAAGCCGGCTCTTGGGCGCCACCTCCGCCAGCAGCTTCTGGAACTCCGTCACCTTCTCGGCCTCCGCCTGGCGCCCGCAGGCGTCCTCGAAGCGCTGGGCCAGATCCCGAGCCAGCAGATTTTCGGGCAGCTCTCGTAGGTACTGCTTCAGCAGACTGGCGACCGTGTGCGGATCGTACTCCTCCAGACAGGGGCACTCCTCGCGGTCATACGCTGCCTTCAACTCGTCCACCTTGGACTTCATACCTGCGAGGAGAGACGTTTTAACAGGTGTACACATATTGAGACAAACAGGAAGTATAATAATAATGGGAACGTGAACAGCCTCAGTTTCTATACCTGACACCCGGTAGATGCCTTCGCATTTCATGCCGTAACTTTCAACGTAGTCCACACACTCTCTGAAGATCGCTGGCAGCTGGATACCATCGTAGAGAGACGTCCTCTTGACAGCTTCAGCCAGAGGGGCGCCAAAAATGGGCCTGAAGGTGGGGGTCTCCACCGGGACCGGCTCTGCCTCGGTTGTGGGTTTCTTCTTCTTCTTCTTTTCCTTCCATTGTTTCACCACGTCTGCAGCCGTCAGATCTTTAGATTTCTTGTCCTTGGCCTTGTCGTCCTTGAGACCCTTCTCTTTGACCTTGAAGTCCTTCTCCTTCTTCTTAGAGAAGCTGGGCTTCTTGAACACATGGATTCCTTTGGAACGCTTCATCTTGGAAGGGCTTTCCGCTTCCTCTGCCGAACTGTCCTCCTGGAAGGCAGCGTAACCCTCCGCTGCAAGGAAGATGCAAAAATGGGGGTTGGATGAGAGGAGAAACACACACACCCGGGCTTTATATCCACCTCCTACGACAGAAAAGTAATCGCAGTGAAGCAGGAAGAAAGATGTATGAGAGGAGATAGCGAAGGAGGGGGCGGGGGGGCTCAGAAAAGAGGTCAACTACTGGTTCAGAATAGCTCCCACTGCACCCCATGGCTCTTCTTTCTAGGACAGACTAAAATATTGTCCTTCAATGTGGAGGTAAAAGATATCAGACACCTCTCCAGAGGGTTTGTCAAAAATACTGTTTATCACAAAGCTGCTGGAAAATGGCTGCAAAATCTGTAAACTAGAAATATTTTGGAGCGCAAAGCTCAGTCAAGGTACAAAAAAAAAAAAAAAACTGGTCATATAATTAAAAATTCCTGAACCATATAAAGTAAACGTGACTCAGAATTTATGTTTATTTTTTGAAGTAAACTGAGATTTCAATGTGAAAATGTATTTATTGTTTCCTGACCTCATTCTGGATCAGGTTCCAGAAGACATTTTGCATGATAGTGCGTGTCGGACCCCTTTATGACTGTGACTTTTGGTGAGTAAATTTGAATGCGTGTCTTACAATATATGATTATCAGTAAATGGGAAAATACTGATTTTTTTTTTAATTTTTTATCCAGACAGGTATCCAAGTTGGACAAAGACCCATCTTCAGATTTCCTTTCATCAAGATGCATCCAGCTGTTCCATAATAACAAACAAACAGACAGACAGACGGACGCCGTCAGACACACAACCTCCTTGGTGGAGGTAAATTGACCTTGAGCCAAGTCATTTTGGGGAAACGTGCCCTTTCCATGGCCAGTAAATGTTAAGCTCAAGTTAAAAGGATCATTTCTTACTCCTTTTCTCCTTCTTCTTGAACTTGTTCTTCTTCTTTGCAAATTCTTTGTCGTCGTCTGAGACGTAGGTGTCGGGCGCCTCATGGTGATGACCATCATGAGGCGGCGACGGTTCCCCGGTGCGATACAAGCCAGGGAATTTAGTGGGACTTATCTCTTCAGAGCTGGGGGTGCGGGTCACACCTCCGGGGTGCTCAGCCCTGCGCTGCTCTGCAGGGCTACTGCTGGGGGGTAGGAAGCACTCAGTCATGGCTGCTTGGCTCTCATCACTCCTCTGACATCACGCCTGCAGTGAACGGGATGAGACAGCAGCAGTAATATGCATCAAATTTGAATCAAAATATAGAATAGAATGAAAGGAGAATGAAAATCCGGCTTCTAAGGACCTTCCCCTACATACATGAAATGAATTACTACCATGTTTTAGTGCACGTTATACGTCTTCTCAATGTTTGCCAACAAGAGCAGCGGTTAAATTTCGTTCTGTCCAGAGATCAACGACTCTCGCAAAGGATATTCCAATCACAACAGTGAGTTAGACTAAAAAAAAAAAGAGACCCCCCAGAAATACTTGTGCTAGAGCATTTTTATCAAGTCAGAATGGCTCTGCAGAAACCTGATTACATAAAAATAATCAACTCACAATTAGTTTAGAGCAAATTACTGCAAAGTGCCTCAAGATTGTAACGGGCTGTAAAACAAACTAACAAAAGGTAACATTCAACATTAATAAAGACGTGATGATAGAGGCGATGCATCAGATCAGTTCATCAGAGAACCAAAATAAAATCATTTTATACAGAACCATGAACAACTGCAGCAATCGTGTCCACCCGGCAGATGGCGCTCTGCTGCATGAACAACCGCGTCCTCACAATCAAATCAACAGCCCCCTTCATCGGACAGAGGCATCAAGTTGGACAGAAACTGTCCTGATGGCAGAAGCGCAGCCATTATCTGTTCAGTCGACTTCTCTTTTTTGACAACCATTTGAAACACGTCTGCCTCTCTCACATAAAGCACACAAAGAGACATTAAATGACGCAGCAATGAGAGAAGCGTGCTGTATTATTGTTATTACTGCGAGATATCTTTTTTAAACTCAAAGTAGGCTGGTGGAAACAACTCCTGGCTAGTTGGGAGCGCTATCAGTTTGCCCAATGAACGAAGACGCAATGCCGAATGGGTCCTGTCCTGTTTCCGGAAGGAAACTAAGGAAACAGACACATATCATCATCTTTCAGTTAAAATACATGTAATTGTCACGTAATAACGATTCTAATTATATATAGGTTAAAATAAAATGTCCTCTGAATGGAGCGGCCCATATGCTAACGTTAGTTCGGCTAGCTTAGCCAACCTACCCGTCCAAATTAAAGCTGCCAATTTGTCCCGGACACATCAGAGATGAGCTAAACTGATAGCTACGTGTGCTACGCTATATTGCTGCATTTTATAAGCGTTGTATCACAGTTGAACAAACAAAACTCTAAAAACTTTACCAAGTCCTCTCCCCCGCTTCGATGAATCCAATCGGCTTCCGGTCGGACCGTACGGTTGTGTAAATAAACCCATCTGCGCCTGTGCGGAAGCCGAAATGCACAATGGGAAATGTAGTTCCTAAAACCGAGGCCCCAAGCGTCACCGCGAACGTGTTTATGTCGGCCTCTTGGCTGAAAACCATGTGGAAACACTGACGACGGTTTAGGTTGTGGTATAATGATGGCATCGGCATCGGCACCGGGTCTGCTGTGAGACAAGCCTTAGTGTAAAACGCAAATTGACAGTTATCGCATCCAAAGTTGGAGGCCATTATTCTGAAAAGTGTTTTATCTCCTTAAGAGTGGCCGTTCTAACATAATGAAATACTGGAATCACCTGATCTTTTTTTTTTTTTTTTTGGCACCTGCTACTCCAAACCCGCAGCTGCAGGGGCAAAATGATGTCACGATTCAATAATGATGAAAGAAAGACAAACAAGGTCTCATTGTGCGTCTGGCTGGTCTGTCTGCGCAACCTGCTGCTGAATGCCAGTTGGGATCAGAATCAGCGAAAGCACGCCCTGCTGCATCACAATGACCATTTGTATGAGGCGATGAGAGATCGGCGTCAGTGAACGCTCCCTTTCCCCTCAGCCTGCGTGAGATTGGCAGTGAGCACTGGAACACCTGTGGACCAGAATGGCATAATAACAACTTTGTTTCCTCAGGAAATTATGTGTTTCCTGGCTTGGGCAACACGAGGCTAAGATTAGAGCAGTAGACGGGCAACATACAGGGCAAACATTTACTCTCTAATCCATCTATGGCACCAAACGTTTCTTTATTTGGCATGCGACTGGACCTTTTACAGACCATAACTGTAAAAATACATTATTCATATAGACCTATAGTAGAAAAAAAAACCCCACTATTGCAAATAAATCTAAAAAAATATACAGTGAAACATAACAGCAGAATAAAAACAATTTGTAGGGGTAGGACGAGGGAGGGGTTAGGGATTTTTTTTTTTTTTTTTTTTACAAGGTAACTGAGGAATGCCAACACACAACAGTCATAGTTTCCTCTGCTTTCAGTCCTCTGGTACGATCCAGATGTTCGGTACCAATGTGTGCACACTTCAGAATAGACAGTTCATGCACTTCACAGCCTTGCTGCCGTAGTCCACGCACTCGGGTCCAATGCACTGGCAGCAGGCGTTGTGGAACCAGCGGTACTTGGATCCTCCCATTGACTCGCAGTATTGCCTACACTGATGGATGGACAGGCAGTCGTCAAAGTAGACCACCGTGCACGTGTTTTCTAAAATGCATAAAAACAGGAAGGGGAATGAGTCACAGGTCCGGCAAACGAAAGGAATACAAAAAATAAACCGCCTTTTAAAACAATTCCCTTTAACCCCCGATGCTCTTGCTTTTATTACGGGCATCAATTTGATTTGCTACAACTAAGTAGAGCCATGTGTTTTGAAGAGCTTAATGATTTAACTGCTTGGCTTTGTGGGGTAAACTCTTATGAGCGTGCCTTCATGGCAAAAGTAGGGGCTTAGTGTGAGACAGCCAGAGGGGGAGATGATGCCAGTGAAGCAGCATTTCTAACAGTAAACCATTTCCTACAATTGAGGTTGTGGCCATTTGAAATACTGGAAATATGACACACCCCGAACTGGTCTTAGCTCACGCCCTTGTAATGTACTTCATTTGGTCTGGCCTGATTTTATTGAAACCGGTCTTAGTGAGGATGCTTCATTTGTATATGTCCAAAAAAAGAAACTAGAAAACGACAATCAGAGATTGCAGACCCAAGCCTCCAATAGACTATTGGATCTTGTGAGACAGTAAACAGGGCTTCCGGATCAGAGGGGCCAAACCTGCTCTAGCTTCCTGCTCCGGAACATACTACAAGACACATTCTGGACTCTTTTTCCCATCATGCCATTCGTTTCCCTCCCTCTTAAAGTGAAAGTTTACAGCACAGGCACAATTCCAGATGTAAAAATAATTCTAGAATCTGGATCCAGATCCGGATCAACGCCATTCTCGGGGAGGACCGAGCCACGGACAGAACCTTGCTTGTGTAAAAATTTCAAGTCGATTGGGTTACTAGTTTTTGAGTTATGCGCTCGGACAGACAAACAAACAGACAAACAAACAGACAGACAAACGCACCCAATTGCAATACCCTCGCCTCCCCTTCGGCGAGGGTAACTATAATGTGAATAAAAAATAGTAGAGAAGTGGCTCTGATTGTTCACGTGTTACCTTGGCTGTCATAGCTGGCATGGATGCTGTTGCCAGGGACAGAGACATTCTGGTGCTGGTTGTCCAAGGACTCGAGAAAGGACACCAGGTTCTCGTGATGGGAGAGTTCCTCCGCGACGGGGAAGGTCACCACCATCATGTTGATCGGCGCGTCGCCTTCCGTGAGGGCGCGGAACAGCGAGGGGATCGGACGGTGCAGCTCCTCCACCGTGCTCTTTGACGTGGCCGGAGAGTCGCTGTAGTTCTTGGGGTTGCACATCCCTGAGAGAAAAAAGACCGATGAGGACATTAAAGAGTCAATTCCTAAAAAAGAAACGAAAACATTGCTCAGCTCTTTTTAACCACACAGACATTGTGGGCGTTTATTTAGTTTTTTGAGAAGCTCTTTTATTCTTTTACACTCGTTTGTATTTTTAGCAGCCGCTGAAGGGAGGCGTGTTCAGTTGGTTGTGGTCCGCATCAGGCCGGACCTGAAACACGGACAGCTTGATGCAACCACGTGGCTGTCCTCGAGTGTCTCGTCTCAATTTGGATCCTTTTAACACGTCATTTAATTCCCAAATACAGTAGTAATCACTTGGCCAAATCCCCACATCCCCAGATATGATCTCCATAACCATTTAAATGAGTCAAAGTGAATTACATCTAAGAGGTAAATCATATAATAGGGAACTCGGGTTGACGGAGGAATTGGATTACAAGCCAATGCTAAGACCTGAGCCAGAGCAGCTGTTTTAGATAAAGCACACACGGGTCCCTCCCTCCCTCCTCTTCCTCTTTTTGCACCATAAAAGCTGTGCTCTCTCTCTCCAGCCCTCCTGCACCGAGCCTCCCTAACCACTCACAGATACACACTTCAAAGTAGCCAACATTTGGCACAGATAACATGTTTAGAGTGGAAACTTACTCCAAGCAGTCAAAAGGTTGGGACCGCAAGGAAAAATAAAAACATAGACGTGCAACTTGCTTAAAGCGGCACGCTAAACTCGATGTGATGTAAAAAGGCCTCCGAGACGAAAACATCGCCTCCACATCTGGGCATCGGGAACGGCAGCAGCGAGTTCAGCGCTCCGTCAGACACTTTGTATTTGAGATCCACATGACGGCGTTTTTAATAAAGTCTCCTTGTCAGCAAAATCTGTCTGTCACAGCTGATCGGAGAACCCGCTGGTAGAAGCGAGAACAGGCGGGCGGGTGAAGGCAAGAAACACGAAAGACACAGGACATACAGGAGATGCAAAATGACCAGCGAGCAAATGGGATACAAAATAAAGATATAGAAAGGCAACTAAATAAAAACAGACGTACATACATCCGGAACGATATGCACAAAACGACAAAGCCACGACGTCACAGCAGCAGAAAACAACATTCCTACGGAGGAGGTATTGCTGCACTTTTATTGGGCCTCGCGTTAGCAGCTCTGCAAAGCAGTTCTTTCCTCACACCATCTTTGTTTCTAACGAACAAAGAAAACGGCACACCGGTCTTGCTTTGAACCGGCTGCGTCCAGGGGCCACCATCCTATACAGCATGGGTCAGGGGTCTTATTGTCTCAGAACCATTAAATCTGTCATTACATTTTAACTGCAATTACAACCTGGCCAGAAGAAAACATTTAAATGTCGTGTTTCGTGTCTGAACTCGACAACCTGTTCATATCCCACAGAAAATTCAGATTATAAAAGGAATGCATGGAAGGAAGACCTAAACGTGGATTTATCAGCAGATGATTGGGAATTAATCTGTTCTAGTCAAACAGTTAATACAACCTAAGTGGCCCATGAGAACATACATCACACCAGTCAAATTACATCAATACAATAAAAATATCCCAGAGGAGAATATAAAATTAGAGAATTCTGGGAAGAGGTCAGAAAGGAAACAGAAAAAACGATTTCTTAAACTGTCCCAACAAGCCCTGAGCTTTTTATTTTAGGTTTATATCCCCAAAAAAAACATAATTTTACCAAAAGTGATCAGATGATGTTCAATATGTGTTTTCTACATGCTAGAACTATTTTGGAAAAATAACACATTGGGTCAGACAGATGATGACAAAGGTTCCTTTAGAGAGATTAACAGACAGACTAAAAGGGAAACAGGACAAGGTCGAAATGATTTGGGGACCATTCATGGCCTTTGTGAAAGGTTTCGATTTACTCAAATGATGTGAAGTAAAATGATGGAAGGAAATACCCTCAATGTGAAGTTTTAAATGTGACAATTTAATTTGTAGAGAAATGGCTTGTTTAGTCTGAGAAGTTTCGTTTTTTTGTCTATTTATTTTCTTTATTTTTAATTCTTTCTCATTTCTATTTTTATTTTTCGTGTTTACTTTATTTTGTTAAAGTCACCAATGTATATATATATATATATCCTGTCTAAAACAATAAAGATATTGTTGGGGAAAAAAGGTCTTGTTCCACAAATGTGCTTGTTTTGGGTCTGGCTGGGAGCCACACACACCGACAGCACCTCAGGATGACACTAAAGGTCAAAGGTCATCTGAGCAGGAGCGCCTCATCGCCTCTCTCCTCCGGCGTCTTCATCCTTTCATCTTCTGGACACCTGGAGATGTCTGCCATTCACACGGCGACGCCGTGCCAGCATCTCCTCCGCCCTGATGAACAAGGCTCCTCTTGGATTCGCCGCCACGAGGCCACGCTTCAGAATGTCTGGCTCCACTCACCTGACACTCATCCCGTATCAGAGCCGCAACACTCTGAACACGCTGGTTCCCTTGTGGCCACAGCTTTCAGCAGGGCCACAAGACACACGTGTCCCGTGTAGAGAAAGTGACGCATGCCGGAAGTACTCGCATTGAATATAAACTCTCAGGCGGTGCTTATCACAAAGCGAAGACTGTACGACTTCCATTGGTCAGAGGACAGGATGTGACTGGACACGCGTGGCTCCGGTCACATTGAAGTGAGATCAGCATGGCCAGATCGTGCGCCTGCTGTGCCAACATTTGGCCTTTGTTGTGTTGGACTTGAACATCCTGGACGAGTGACTCTTCTGAACCAGCTGAACTTCAAGCGCCACTGTGTTTGCAGACAGCAATATAGTGTATTCAAACTGAAATACGTTGTCGTGACTTTTGAATTTAGTTTTCTGACTTGATAAAAGACATTTAAAAATCACCACAGAGCACATACTGATCTGAAAAGTTTAGACCTCATTTCAGAAATGGTTATCCTCCAATCTGACCACAGTCGTTGATGGAAACAAGTGGCGGAAGCCTCACATGGCCAAATCTTAAATGTGGGACGAAGTGAGGAGAATCTGAAGTCAAACTTAGTTAAAGTAACTTCAGATTCACTTTTGCTCCTGTGGTTTCATTCTAAATGAAGCCTTCCTAACACTCGAATGCAACACGAACCGGACCGACTCCCACGTACTCAGCTGAGCGTGATTCGCTGCCGACTGACGGATCTGTTCTGTTGCACAGATGTTCATTTTCTCAAAGCTCAAAATAACACGCTGACTAACCTGCGGCCGGCTTTAACATGCGGCACGCGGATCATAAATGACACGCTGCACTCACCCACGCAGTCGCAGCACTCCTCCCAAAGGTTGCCCAGGCACAGCATGCACTCTTTGCAGCACGAACAATTCCCATCAGTCGGACGACACTGGCACAGTTCCTGCAGGAAAGCACGCAAAGGCACAAAGCGTAAACGAATAGAACTGAAACAAATGATTGATCACAAATCATCGCTGAAATACTATGTGATCGCCTCATTATGAAACCCAGCCGCCATCATTTTTTTACCCCCAATGCTGTTTGAAGTACTGGTTGAGAATGGTTCCGCTAGGGAACAGACCGATCCCACAGCAGAACACAAAATCATTTCTTTGTGTTTTTTTAGTTCTACATTACAGCCATCTTTGTGTTTGGAACGTTGCTACTTTAGTACGATAGGTATTCTCTAAAAACAAAACAAAACAAACCGAAAACATCAATTATTGCCCGTGGGCTAACAATGGAGAAGGAGCTGCATTGTGTCTTTGTAGATCTAGAGAAAGCCGAAGACAGAATGCCCAGAGAGGAACTGTGGTACTGCATGAGGAAGTCTGGAGTGGCACAGAAGTATGTCAGTAGTTCAGGATTTGTATGACAGAAGTGAAGTGTGCAGTAGGAGTAACGGGAGTTTAGTGTAGAGGTGGGATGCACCAGGGATCAGCTCTGAGCCCCTTTTTATTTGCCATGTTGATGAATAGACTAACAGATGAGGTGAGACAGGAAGCTCCTTGGAATATGATGTTTGCAGATGACATTGTGATCTGCAGTCAGAGCAGGGAGCAGATAGAGGAGAATTTAGAGAAGTGGAAGACACGAGAGTGGCTGGTGTTGGGGAGGACGATGCAAAGGACAGGGTGAAGTGGAGAAGGCTGATTTGCTGTGGCGACCCCTCACGGGACAAGAAGACAGTACAGTAGTAAATTGAAATCAGCCCAATCTTATCAAATCAACTTTGATCAAACTATAATAAGAATAAATTAATAAAATGTGTCATTGTTGTTCCACCTCAAAGTTAAAACTCAGACAGCAGATGCACGCAAAAACTCGTCCCATTGAAACATCAGCGGACAATAGCATAAACCAACAACAAGCCTTTACAAGACAGTCGATGTGTCAACATGAAAGCACAGCGTGATGAAGAATAAACCTCAGAGTAGGTTGAGACACATCGAACAGCCCAGAATTCAAATGACAGTGATGGAAACCACCAAGAACTACACTGAAGTACAAACATCCTTTGTTATAATATAGTATTTGCATTATTATAGATGAAAGTCAAACAGCATTTGCATGGAGTCAAGTATTTGCACTCGTTTAATGTAACTTTTCGTTTTTTCTCTTCATCATGAGAGCATCGAGTTTCATCTACAACAAGTCTGATACTAGTCATGTGCAAATCCAGACTCAAGTCTTCAGGATAAATGATGAAAAGATTATCCAGGGCAAGAAACTCAGCAAGCCCAGGGTCGCCTGCACGGATCGGCGACAGACTTCCTGGTCGAGCCTCGCTGTTTCACTCAGGCTTTGTGATTATGATGACGTCATGGCGGCCTGATCATAAACAATCCTTTTTAGTGGAGATCGGTCTTTGTAGATCTGATGGCCAGAGCTATAAAAAAAAAAGTGTAATCCAGAAATATTCTTCAAATCCAGATTGATGAAATTGTTTAAGTGTGACTGTGAAGTCCAGCGTTTGCTCTTACGGGTTCATCATTCATCACTGGCCCGTGTTCTATTGCACAAACAGAATTCCTCTCATTTCCGTGGGCCAGATTTCAGATTTGAGGACATCCCCCCCAAATCACTCCCACTTCCACCCAACAAACGTCGTGATTCGAGGGATTGAGATGAAGATCCGACGATAAAAAGAAAACTGTTGCTTTCTGCTCAGACATATTTTACTGTAACACAATGTGAGCGCATCAAGATTCACGATTTGCTTTATTGCCATTCAGACTCCATTCGACGACGAGCAAATTTACGTTTCATCGGCTTTCAATCGAAACAAGAAATAGAAAAACATCTGAGCAGCCGAAACGATTCAGCAGCAGCTGCCCGGTGAAATAGTACAAATACATTTAAAACCGCAATATCACCAGCACAGAAACAACAAGAGCACAACTAAAGCAAGTAAACAACAACAACAACAACAACATCATTACCACTGCAGGTCAGAGGAGGAGGAACAAGAACGTAAACGGAGGAGAATCTGACCCATATTCTTCTTTCATTCATGATTTTGTAAACGTATTTCTGCGAACATCCAACAACATGAAACGTCGGCTGATCCCAGAACTCTCCTGTAAACGGAATGAAAAGTGGGCGAGACAGCCAGAGGAGGTCCTTTCTCTCCCGTCTCTGTTCTCCCCCGACGACGCGGAACAAGGAGCACATTCCTCCAAGTCAAGGTCACCACGACGAGGAGGGAGGCGAGGGTGGGAGAGACAAACACCTGGAGCACAGAGCACGGCTGCCCCCCCCTCCTTCAGCTGTCTTCTTTGTTCAGTCCCCCCCCCCCCCCCCTTTCTATTGCCCGTCTCGCTTCCCTTTTGCTTTCATTCTGACGTGCTTGTTTTACAAACCCCGTGTCCTCCTTAGTGTCTCTATAGAGGACATCGCTGACATGGACATCGCTGACATGGACGCAGCCCCTGCAGTGATAAAAGGCTCTCCAGCGGCCAAACCACACGCAGTTCACTTAATCACCAGCAAAGCTCCGATCACATCGGATCCCACGAGTCGTTACGAGTCTCAAAGGTGGAATTCTAACAGTGCAGAGGGGGGGGGGGGGGGATCTCGCAGCTTATATCTCACCAATCAGAATTTAAAAAATGACCCCCTCCAAAAATCAAAAAAAGATTTCGTTTAAATACAAGAGACTGTTATGGACATGGAGCTCGAGTCAGCAGGTTAGCTCAGCTCACCGTAAGCGGGGAGAAATGGATCCAATACACTTTCACTCCTTTATTCACACACAAAATTGGTTCCTGGAATTCCACGCATTTTTTGTCCTTTGATTTATTCCCTCTCGAGTCGGTTATTTTTTCACCCACATCCTTTGGTGGGTTGGTTTGTCAGCAGGATGGAAACGGCACGAATATAAATAAAGCTTGGAAATGATCCAGATGGGAAGGTAAGAACATTTTTCTTATTTGCCTTAGCATTACTTAGAAACCACATTTTCCTTCAGAACGTGATTAGTTTACTTTATTATAGCCCATCAGCTTGATCTCTGCTGAGTTTTTAATGCGTTCGTGTATTTGCTTGTTTTTCTGTCAGCAGGATTATGCAAAAACACATGAACATGTTCTGATGATTATAGAAAATGACCGTCATTTGCTCCAATACTTCTCATCCGGTGACGCAAGAATTGTGACACAGATATTGAAGAGAAATAATGGAAAAAGCCAAAAATAATTTCATCCGGACGCAGTGACTGAATATAATGCGGTTTTCCAACAACATAACTCGCATTTTACGTCTCCATCGACCCGTTATTCCTGTCTGCCTTCAAACACTGCGCTTTACAATGAATTGACTAGATTCCTAAATTCATTCAATTCACTATGAAAACACTAAAATCACGAGAGCAAGAAAACAAACCAGTGAATATCCTGTTTCCAGACTCTCAAATGTGAACATTTGTCTTAAATGTCAGTAAACTGAATACATTTTAGAAAGTACAAAAACACACAAACATAAAACTAGCTGATAAATTAATTGCACGAACTGGAACTTGAAAGCCTTTGACCGACTTCCACACAGACGATCTCAACATGAAGCAGTCGGTCAAACAGTCAGACAAAAGGGCCGCAGGGAGAACGCGAGTGTGAGCCGCCTCGTCCCGCAGGGCGCCGGCTGCTGGTGCCACGCCCCGCTGAACAGCCCCGTCTGGACAACGCTGCAGCTCTCGATTCTCGACCAACTCCATATTTCCCCTCAGCCAACCTCCCCCCCCCCCCCCCACAGACAGACGCACCTCCTGACCCGAGCCTCCCCTTCCTCCTCCTATGTTCTCCCACCCTCTGAGCTTTTGGGGAATTCAGACAAATGACTTGATGTGGCAGCGGAGCGTAAAAAGCGAGTGTTTGGCCGCAGATCCCACTAATCAGCAGCAACACGGCGCTCCCCCAGGAGGGCTTCTCCTTCACGACACCGTCGCTCTTTCGCCTCCGACAGCTCGCGAGTTGGAGCCGGCCGGGGCCGTGAGAATGATTCATCGGCCTGAACGGGCCAACTGGAAGTGAAGGAGAACAAGCAGAATTCTGTTGATCTCAAAGATTTACAGGAACCGAATGCCGGGGGGGGGGGGGGGGGTCTGTAAGCAGAGGCTTTATTTCTAAAGAGTGTTCTAAGAAATCCATTCAAATACAGCATTCAGCTTCACAAAGTGGAATATATAAAAGCAGAATGTAAAAAGACGATCGGTGTCAACTCCAGTCCTAAACAGAAGATCCGTCACAGACCGTAGAGACGAAGTCCAGGCATTTCATTAGTTGTTAAAGTAACTGACAAATCTATCACTACTGCTAGTACTACTGTACTTTCGGCTTGTCAACGTTCTCCACTTCACCCTGTCCTTTGCATCGTCCTCCCCAACACCAGCCACTCTCATGTCCTCCCTCACTGCGTCCATGTATCTTCTCCTGGGTCGTCCTCTAGCCCTGTTCCCTGGCAGCTCCATCCTCAGCATCCTTCTACCGATATAGTCCCTGTCTCTCCTCTGGACATGTCCAAACCATCGGAGTCTGGTCTCTCTGACCTTGTCTCCAAAGCGTCTAACCTTCACTGTCCCTCTTATTGTCTCATTTCTAATCCTGTCCAACCTGGTCACTCCCAAGGAGAACCTCAGCATCTTCATCTCCTCCACTTCTAGCTCCGCCTCCTGTCTTTTCCTCAGAGACACTGTCTCTAAGCCGTCCATCATGGCTGTCCTCACCACCGTCTTGCAGACCTGTCCCTTCATCCTCGCTGACACTCCTATCACAGAGCACACCTGATACTTTCCTCCGCCCGTTCCAGCCTGCCTGCACACAATTCTTCACTTCCTTTCCACATTCTCTCCATCACTCTGCACTGTTGACCCAAGGTACCTGAAGTCCTCGACCTTCTTTACGTCTATTCCTTGTAACTTCACTGTCCCCCTGGGACCTTCTCAGTTACACACAAACTCTGTTTTACTCCTGCTCACCTTCATTCCTCTCTTTTCTAGAGCAGACCTCCACCTCTCTAGATTCTCCTCTACCTGCTCTCACTGCAGATCACAGTCACCTGCAAACATCATATTCCAAGGAGCTTCCTGTCTCACCTCATCTGATAGTTAACCATCACCATGGCAAACAAAAAGGGGCTCAGAGATGATCCCTGGTGCATCCCACCTCTACACTAAACTCCCGTTACTCCTACTGCACACTTCACTGCTGTCATACAAGTCCTGAACTGACAAATCTATCACTAATAACTAAAATAGAGTTTAGTTGTATCTCTCCTTAGAGAAACAGCTGCTCCATAAAACCAGGAACGTTATGGACATTCAAGAGTCCCATTCAGAGTTTGGTGGTTTTAAACGGTGATGCCAAGTTGGACACACAGGAATAAATACAACGTCTTTGTGAAAGACTTCTCTCCACATTTTCTCTTAAAATAACAAGAACACCTACAGAAGTCTTGTTGGCTATGGGACGCCCGCCCCCTCTGCCCCTCCCCCCACTGAGCTTCAGACGTGAGGGGGAAAAAGTGACAGAAAGGAAGTGATGCCAGAAAGTCAACAAATGAGTTGATGTGAAAAGAGAAAGAGTCGAGCCATAAAAGGAAAACACGCACAAAAGTGAAGAACCAGTGACTTCCTGAAGCCTCACAGGTAGAGCGCAGGTGAGCGTGAAGCTGGACCGGTCGCTCACATCTCTGCTCAGTCCTGGAAAAAGACTTCCCTTGGCCTATCGGAGGAATGCATCTACATTCTTCTCATCAGATTCCATCTTTGTTCTCACTGCCAGATCGCCATCAGGACATGGGCAGACTTCAACTTGAATTTTGGCCACTGCTGGATACTTTCACAGAACTGAGTTTCTTAAAGGCCGACGACAACTGAAAAATATTTCCCTTTGGGACGCTACCGTGCTGCACGGAGTCCGTCAGACTCGATCGATGCTTCAGTTACAGGAAAAGAAGCCTCGGTCGCTCTGAGCTCAGCTCCAGACGGCATTCAGCCTGTGTTCTTGTCAAAGAGTCCGTTTACACAAAGCAGCTGCAACGCTAAAGGGTGAACGCAAGACCTCGTCTCCAGCTGCACAGAAATGTCACCGTTTAATCACTAGAAAAGCTCAGTTGAGTTCAGTGCTCACGAGACCTGCAACAATAAAGTGGCCTCAGTGAGAAAAAGCTCGTTTGTGTGCACACTTTGGGCTCCCATATCCAAAAGCTCCACAGAAATGCATAACGTACTCAAAAGTAGCTGCAGAAATGTTTGTCCCCAACATTCAGCAGCTATCCCTCACAGAGAAAGTGTCCTTTAAGATGGACGTCCATTACCTGGATGAGACATTTGCTGACGTCGCTGGCGCAGAGAGCTTTGTTGCAGCCGGAGGTCAGAGACAGCCCGGTGAGGAGGAAGAGGAGAGCGGCGACAGGGGGGAGGATCTTCTGACCAGGCCTCATCCTGACGGCTCACCAGCACGGCACTGGAAACACCTACACCAACACAATACGTGGGGACAGGACCTCAGAGACCAGGGAGGGAGGGTGAGGACAAACAAACAAAACTTCCTCCCCAACATTCCCAAAGTTGCTGTGTGACAGATAGCAGGAGCTACATGAAACACGACGCTTTGAACGTTTCAAACAGCAACGAGGGTTTCCTCATTCTGGCGGCTGGAATTCTTTTTTTTTTTTTTTAATCTGGGGCTGTGCTCTCTCCGGTGAGTTTTAACACGTTCGTATATTTGGCTACGGATTGACACAAACATTATTATAAAATGATATTCAGTCCTATAGATGATCTCGTGTTATTGACATAACAAGCATGTCAACATCAAGCGATGCTCATCCGTAAGATTTATGTTGGGCAACGACCACGGAACCACTAAAGGAGGCTCGTAATAAACTAGAATCGTGACTCAGTGTCTGGGCTGGGAAAGGAAATAAATTATTATTATTATTATTTTTTTTACCCACATGGAGATCACATTTCATAAAAAAGAGCAGACATGTAAAAACGTATATGGTGGTTTGGGGGGGGGGGGGGGCAGCAGAGAGCCCTGGTAGCGTTTATTTCTAGCAGCGGCCGTGGTCCTGGTGGGATTTGGGCAAAACCACAACAGAAATAAACTCTCTGAACTCTAAAGCATGTTTTTAAACTCTTGCGGCATTAAGGATCGACGTGTGTGATTTTGTTTTTGCGCTGAAGGAACTGATTTCTTCATTTCAGGGTCCATGGATCCAGGATCCAGACGCGCATCAGAAAACTGGAACGCGTTAAAGCCATGAAAACGACACTGCGGCACAAACCGTGCCATGAAAGCGTCGCGCTTCATTCAAAGCGCCCCACGTTGTTGTGTAAGAAGAGCCCACATCTGGAAACATCAGCTTCCCTTCACCTACCGTCTCTCTCTCCACGGTTCGCGCTTTATCGCGCCGTCCAGTCTACATTTACGCACTGGCGCCGCACATTGTTCCGTTTCACGCGTCGCAGAGAGAACATGAGGAACAGTGCCGAACGTGCTTCTGCACCTCTTTTCTGCTCATCGCCAACATCGAGGCTTGCTTTCACTTTGCGCGCAGCGACAATCCGAGAACGCGCAACGATTCGGAGCTGAAACTTACCTCGACGCGGTTAACACGCTCGCAGCTTTTCTCTCTCAGCGGCAAGTGTGGCTGTTTCTCTGTTTGCACGTCTCCGGGATGGAGTTCTGCCGCCTCCCAAGTGTCCACACTGCGTCCAGAGGGCGTCAGTCTCCGCGCACCGAAATGCAACAGGCAGGCGAGCGCCTTAAAGGCGCACGCTCCATTTTCTATCCGACGTTACGTGCAGGCCAGCTGCGGGCCGCGGGTCACGCACAGCGGACTTCTGTCTTCAGAGAGACGGAGAGGAACGCACGACCCGCCTCACTGCTCCACGGGCAAGGCAGCATTTACAGCTGCGCCTCGCTGGAGTTGCGCGTAAAAGTCGGAATGAAGCGTCGGATATCTTCTTTAAGCCAAATGCGTGGACCATCGGTTGGACGTCCTGGAGGGCTTTGTTTCGTGTCCTTTTCGCAAGCCAACTTTAACCCCCCCCCGAACCCCCCCCCCCCTCCATTAAACAATCCTTTGTTCACGGTCTTATCAGCGGCCTTTAAATGCGCTCATTAGGTGCGAAAAGGCGAAACGGTGCAGACCTCCCGCGGAGACGCGTCACTTATCTCCACGGCGATTTACACGGTTTCCTTCAGACAACAGGCCCCCACTTCACTTCCAGCCCCGGGGGGGGGGAGGTCCCTCCGGGGCTGTGACCACCAGAGCAGACCGATCTATTTAAACTACGCGGAACAAGAGTTATTCATTTCAGGAGAGGAAGTGAAAGGCGAAAAAAAAAACAATGGATTAGAATGGGCGGGTCCTCCTCAAAGAAATAATTACATTAAAAATGTTAAACTGGTGAATGTCAAATTTATTTAATTTTTTTTTTAAATCTTCTTCCAGTTCCTCTCCTCCATCCGAGGACTCTAGAGCATCAGAGCCTGCGATCCAGGAGGAAACTGCATCCCAAGAGGACATCAATAAAAAATGGAAAACAAATAGCCCCCAGTGACAATATGCTGAGTGACTGCCTCGGGCAACAGGAGCCAGGGGGGGCCATCGTGGGAGGACAAGCCCCCCCCCCCCCCCCCCCCTGCATGGCATGGAGCCCCGACATGGGAAAGACAGACCAGTGGCTGGAATATAAGCAGGACTGAAAGACAGCATGGAGGCGCTCATCAACAGAACAGGCCCTGATCACAAGCGTGGAGGAGACGCCAGCCGGCGCGGGGTGATGTTAGTAAAGGTAACCTGCGTGAGACCCAGCGCTGCGTGCAGCGACACCTGCTGGCCGAACGCTAGACTCACAAGGAGCTGAGGGGAAAAGTTCCAGGCTTATGAATCAGAACATTCTGAACGTCCTCCCAACTTGTGGAGCTGATCCGTTTTCTATTGGTCCTTGACATTATTCAGCATTAATGACGCCACGAGAATCACTTCATTTCACAACAAATAAAATTTATTCAATTATATATTACAAATATGTACAAGTCATGTAACAAGTAAATATTAAAATAGACATTTTTTTTAGAACTATCGTTCAAAAGGCATTAATGCTGAAAAAATAGGTTTTTGCTGCGATCTCACTTTGAAACTGTAAAAGTAAGTTGTTTTTCCTTGGAAGCCACAACAGACTTTAATGTGCGCGAGACACAAACGGACGACACGCGAGTGAGGCTGCAAAAAAAAAAAAAAAAAAAAGACGCGACACAACAGTGAGAAAGACGAGCTGGAACACTTCAGTAAACCTCAAAAGGTACAAACAACGCAGTGCATGCAGAGCATTTCATGGCCACCGGCGGCGCCGTGGAAGAAACGGTAGAAACAAAAAGAAACACAACAGAAGCGAACATGCTGAAGATCTGAAGCCAACGACAACAAGAACGTCACCGACGAGGACACGCGGTAGAAAAACCAACTTTGGTCCATTAAAACGTGACACGGAACAAGTTTACAATGAAAATATCGATTTGTTTTTACAAGTTTAAAACAATAATTACATGACTATTTACAAATGCACAATTGCTTATGTATAAAATAAGTTAAAAAAAAAGAAAAAAAAGAAAGAAATTAAGAGCACAGGCTGTACACAATGTATGAACACGCACTTTGAAAACAATCTTTCAGGTGTGTGACCCCGCTTGGTGGCCGTCGAGCTATGCTCCCTCCAAAACCTGAACAGTCTGTCCTCAGTCCCGTCCTCAGTCCCGTCCTCAGTCCCGTCCTCAGTCCCGTCCTCAGTCCCGTCCTCAGTCCTCGAGTTGTCTCGCGTTTAGGTGCTCTTTCATATTACCGCCACATTCTAAGTGCTTCACATTTCCACTCCCTCCGTCGCGCCGGGCCGCTTGTCGCGTCTGCAGCACGGCTGCCCTCTCGGACGAAGCGCGTCTGTCCCAAGGTTCATATCGGGGTGAGGTCAAAGTCGTCATTGACCTCCACGAGGGGGATGTAGAACTCGGGGATCTCGAAGATACTGGTGGACTTGTAAGTGGCCGGGTCCAGCTCCTGAAGTTTGAGCTGCCACTCCAGGCGCTGCACGGCGTTCAGGGCCGCCGCCTCGTGCTGCTGCCTCATCAGAAGACAGGTCTGCGGGGAAGAGGCATGGGATTAGTCGTTTATCCATCCAGATGTTTTCTCAAAAAGGAAGTGGGTGGTGGGAGGAGTTTGCGTGTTCTCGCTGTGCCCGCGTGGGTTCTCTCCGGGTTCTCCAGGTGTGTGTGAGAATATGATTGTCTGCTTTTTGTGTGGCCCTGCGATGAACTGGCGGCTTGTCCAGGGTGTGCCCCGCCTCTCGCCTGCTGACTGCTGCTGGGATGGGCTCCAGGAAGACCCGGTAATGGACAACAAAGGCTCAGAAGAAGAATGAACGATAATGCAAACATCTGAAAACAGGCTTTCATGTGTAACATTTGAGTTTCCGTTCCAAAGCGGCCGCTCTGAAAACGATATCACAGCCCAGTTTCAGGAGTCTCTATTACACTTCCAGCTTTATTCACATATATGGAATGCATCTTCTATTGCCCATGTATGCAGACTCCAGCTTTGTCAGCTGTGTTTTTATTTTAGATCTCTGTTTGGGGATCGTTTCCTGTTCCGTCATTAGAATATCAACAATAATCAGCTCGAGTTGAATCAGAACGAAATCAATCCGTGCTCGTAAACAGGTTCAACGGTAAGAGGTTTGTTTTTGTTTTTGTTAGTGTGTGTTTATGTAGACGATAGAATAATATTCCAGACACCGTTTTGGGTGAAATAGCGCAAATATTTTTGCCTCGCTATTTTCATGCTGCTTGTACATTTTCAAATGAGCAAAACCTTTTCTCTCAAGGAACAGTTCGATTGGTTAAATCATTACTTTGTGTCAAGTTCACCTGGTAAAATACGTCGGCTACAGATGCGCGGTGAAAACAGTCTTACCTTCAGTTTGTCAAACTTGTCATCAACATCTTGTAACCAGGACATAAACTGTCTGGCGTTGAATCTGTCCCTCACGGACGTCTTGCCATCGTCACTCTGTGGGGCAACAAGCGAGCAGTGAGTCGTTCTACTCGCGTTACCGGCGTGACCCCTGAGCCTCGCTGCAGGCCCCTTACCTGGATGTCTTGAGGCATGTTGTAGACTTCGG
The DNA here is from genome assembly GCF_040956055.1 of Brachionichthys hirsutus. Classification (NCBI taxonomy): domain Eukaryota; kingdom Metazoa; phylum Chordata; class Actinopteri; order Lophiiformes; family Brachionichthyidae; genus Brachionichthys; species Brachionichthys hirsutus. The sequence continues at coordinate 4,088,119 of NC_090911.1, read as the reverse complement.
CATCCAGTAACACTGTGCAGGCGCTGAAAGGAAGCGTTTGGTTGGCGAGTGTTCTCGCTGCCCGGTAATGGACTCGCAAAACTTCTTGTTCATTTGAAACAATCAGCTTTTCCTGATGGAGAGAAGTCAAATTAAACCAACTAATACTGTAAATCCTAGCTTACGTTGAAACGTCTGTGAAAAGGATCTGCTTAAGTATCTAGAAAATATATGAAACAGCTTCAAGAGGCTTTGTGGCATTAACGCACCTGGAGGTAATCAGCTCACACACACACACACACACACACACACACACACACACACACACACACACACGTACCCTCTCAATGCTGTGCTGCAATCTCAGTTTCATACGAACAACCTCCTGCTGTTTGAACATCTCCTTCAGCTGCTCAGGTAAAGATGGTGGAGGCGTTATCTGTTCAAAAGAATTGGAAAGCAAGACGGTTCAGAAGACTTCATCAGCACTGCGATCTCTTATTGATCGAACGACCACAACGTTATCAGTCAGGAGGAGATACTGGGGAGACACGGCAAATAAAACTGTCATTTCCATTTTTCTCTCTTCATCCCTGAGATTATGGGCAATCTGCTAGAATAAAGTCGAATAATCAAACTAGAAGAAAGATGTCTTCAGTGTAGTTTCAAATTACATTACGGAAATTGACCCAAATCGAATCAATAATTCTTGGCATATTTAAAAACAGACCACTTCAGAAACTTGTAAAATAATCGCCTTTATCTAACTGAGAGTGTCATAAAATGAACTTAACGCTGCTCAGATTCAATATCGCCTTCAGACTTTCATTTTTACTGCACTTTTAATTAACATTTTAATTGACAGCAGTTCCATAACTCTGATGCACTCAAGTTCAGTTTCCTTTGGGGGGGGGCATGCAGCTTTACGCACGTAAAGGTCAAGGTCAAAACGTCATTTTCTTAAAGCGGAATATCAGAATTTATGTCGGCGTACTGAAAACCTGCGCTGATAAAATAAATGAAAAGAACTCACGGTCGGAATGCAGAGCTTGCTGAGTGGGTTCCCATCCAGGAGGTAGGATCCATTGAAGGTGACGTACTCGTCGTAATACTGTGGTGGTTGCGGCGTGACATTGCACAGCACTTTGCGTTTCTCCTCGATCTTCTTCCGGATGTGCAGGAATTCGTAGTACGGGTTCGCCCGCTCCGTCTGGTAGGGCTGAATGTCGTCCAGCTTTACAGAATCCACGATCGCCGCCAGCGACTGCTGGCCCGCCTCCTCCTGCTGGGTCATGGTGCACGGCTGCGAGAGCGATAACCGAGACATCTTCCTCTTGCGCGGGTGAGGCACGTGGACATCCATGTCCTCATCCGCAGAACACACTTTGACCTTGGCCCCCGAAGAGTCGGAATCCCGGTCACCGGACTGTGGAGAGGAGCTCCCTGAAGCGCTGCCGCTGGAGTCGCTCTGATCTGCTGACGGGGTGCTGCCGTGGCTCTGCTCTTCACTAGACGAAGACGATTCGGACTTGTCATAAGCAGGGGACATGTCCATCGACTCCACTGTGGCCTCGTCTTTGGACTCAGAAGAGCCCTCCGTGGTCAGACCCCCCTCGACTAACAAACTCTCCGTCGTATCGGAATCCACAGGGCAACTGCGCTCCGAGCTTTGCGGGACATCGGCCATCTCTTCGACCTTGTGTTCGGGGGTCTCGCTACGGGACGCCGCTTGGGGCGCACCCTCCTTTTGCTCCACCTGAGCGTCGACGTGTGAACCTGCCGTGTCACTGGGAGGTCTTGATCTCTTGCAGTCTTGGTCGCTTGCATCCACGTCCTCTTGGGAAGGGTCGCGCTCTGACCTCGTGGTGCCAAAGCCCAGCAAAGACTCCCCCGCTGTGGAGCCGGGAACGTGCGAACTGGTGGATGGCGCAGGACTCCCTAAACCCTCTGCTCCGACGCTTTCTGAAATCGATTCCAAACTCTTGGGTTCCTCTTCGACGGCAGTCTCCAGAGCTTTGTCTTCAAGGCCAGGAGCTTCTGTGACACCCATTTCTGTCTGAGGCAAGTTCTCAATTTCTGAAACTGGGACTGGTTCCATTCGCTGCAAGGTCGTTGCACTCGTAAACGCCGACGGCTCAGCAGACAGACAGACCGACGGCATCGACGGTTGATCAGAATCCCTATTGCTACATTCTGCTTGTGCATTCTTTGCAAGACAATGGAAGTCCCTTGAAGCAGGATGATCAGAGGAGGAAAGCGTTCTCTGCTCCACCGAGCCGCTCACCTCCGGGTCGGCCAGGATGCGACTCTCAGAGTCTTGACTTAAACTCCCAGACGGGCCACCTTCTCGCCCTGCGAGCGACTCGGCGGCTAAACTCGTAGACCGTTGCCTGGCGAGCTTCTCCGTTTCTGCTGTGGCTTCTCTAGTTTTCTGCTCCTCGGTGGGCTGGCTACATTTCGCCATGCTTTCAGCGTCTTTGCCTGCAGCCGGCGCGTCGGCATCCTCGTCCAGAATAGCCCTCAGGTATGGCAATTCATGTCTGCCAGGCAACAGCGCCTGACCGCTTTGCAAGCCGTCAGGAGCGCTGGTGCAATCCTTATCATGGGCGGGCGGCGATCTGGCGGCTTGAATGACGAGGGACGACTGGAGGAACGCCGGCTGAGAGTCTGAAGCGTCCGGGTTCACGTCGGAGTCGTATTCAGCGTGTCTGGGCGTGAGTGACGCCGCCTGGCACGAGTCCTCGGAGCTAGCCACAGAAACCAACGACACAGACCTGGACATGAGGCTGCAGCGCTCGCTCTCCGGTCTGGGTGACCTGGCCAGACAGTTCTCCACAACGGACATGACCTTGGCACCGGCCGCGGGCAAACTCTTTCCGTCCAGCGACACTGCTCTGGGGCCGTTGGCGTCCTTTGGGGGCCTCTCTCTGCTGTGGGCATCAGAGGCTTCGGAGCTTTTGGAGCGCATGAGTTCTTTACTCAAGCATTGTTCGGTCTTCATTCTGTCTTTGAGCTTAGACTTGCCGGGGTCTGCCAGAGGCCGCAGTTTGAGCCGCTCTCGCTCTTTCTGTTTGAGTTTTTCAAGGTGTTTTCGATGCCACTGCTCAATTTCCTGGTCTTTAAGACTGAGCATGCGCTCGAAGCTGGTCTGCATCAAGTCGTCATTCACAAGCCTTTTCTCTTTGGGCTTGGTGCCTCGTGTTGCTGGAAAGACTTTCGATTTGACCCTGTCTCCATCCGCCTCGTTCGATCTGGCCTTATTGATCTTGGCCTGCTGGGAGCGGTCTCTGTGCCGGTCCTTATCTTTGTCCTTGTGCTTATCAGAGTCTCTGTCTCGGTCCTTCTCTGGCGTTCTCACAATTTCATCTTTCGATTTTGTAGATAAAGACTTGCTGCCGTCAGACAGATAGCTCTTCTTCTCTTCTAAAAGGAACTTGAGATTAGAAGAAGTCCCGTCTCTCATTCTATCTCTCTTTTTCCTGTCACTGTCTTTCGAACGGTCAAATTTACTATGATCCGTGGTCTTCTCTGGAGGTTTCGCTTTCTTGTCAGAAGTTGTGCGTTCCTTTTCTCTGTGATCCCCGACACCGTGTTCTCTGTCCGGCTTGTCCCTATCGGAACGTTTCTCAAACTTGTCTTTGTTCTTCCTGCTGTCCTCGTGTTTTTTGGCTGAAGATAAAGACTTCGGCTTTTCACTGTCTTTGTAGTTTTTATCGCCAGGCGAAAGACAAGAAATTGCTCCTGTTCTTTCCTTTTCCTTCCAACGATCCACTGAGATCTGTAGTTCAGCTTTGTCGTTGTGCTCAGCTTTAATCCTTCTCTCCTTGTCAGGATGCCTTTTCTCCATTTTCTCAGAGTCCTTTTCCTTTCCTGAGAGCTTCTTCTCCGTTTTCTCACGCGAGCCTTTTTCAAAAGGCTCCAGCTGTTCTTGATCAGCTGCGACTCCACTTGTGAGTTTCTCTTCCGTCTCTTCTTTCAAGCTGTTGCTCTGCGCCGCCTCCTCGGGGATCCGCCCTGCGCCATGGCCGTCCACCCTCTCGTCACGCTCACAAACCTTTAACTCCTTCACCTTTTCCTCTTTACCAGCAGCGTCTTTGCGTTCTTTTCTCATCACCTTGTCCTTCTCCCGTTCCTCCCTCAATCTCTTTTCCTTGCTGCTCGATTGTTTGTCTTTTGTACTTCTCTCATCTCTGATAAGAGGTGAATCTGAGGTCTTCTGAAGTGAGCTGTTGTCTTCACCTTCCTTCGCCACGGGCAGAGCTTCGTCCGTCTCATCACTTTTGAAAAAATTCTCTTTCCAGAACTCTCGGTCGAACTCCAAATTCCTGTGGCCATCTTTCCTGGCCTCCTTCTGCCTGTGGCAGCCCCGCTCTGCCTCGTATTCTCTCCGGTGTTTGTCTTTCTCCTTGTGTTTAAGTTTATGCTTTTTTACCACTTTGCCATCCAAGTCGCTGTTTCGTACGGCGCCGTCGAGACTGTTTCCGACGCCGGCGTCTTTGTGAACATCGTCCCCGTCCACGCCAGGCTCTCTCTGATGATGCTTGCTTTTCTCCTTGTGTTTATAGCCCTTGGCGCTGGAGCTATCAGTGCCGTAGTCTGCGTCTGTGTAGTGATTGTATTTGACAGCATCGACTTGACATGAACCGTCACTGATGGAAATGCACAGCTTAGCGTTTTCCTGTTTGAGTGGTGTCTGCTTATCCGCTAGGCTGTGGTTCAGCTTTGGAGACTTGATGGACGATAAATGAAAGAGATGGACCGATGAGTCATCTTTAGGACTGAAAGACATCTTAAAGGAATCTTCCTCCCGACCCCTTTCTGGGCTCTCTGCTACTGTTGCAAGAGAGAGAACTAAAGTTTTGCTGTTCTCTTTCCCGTCCTCTTGGTTTTCCTTGTTTTTATTTTGGCTTTTGCTCTTCCTCTTCAGTTTGCCCTTTTGCTCAGAATTGTCCTTTTTAGACCTTGGGTCTGGCTTAACACTCTCTGAACTCTGGGAACAGGTGGGGGAATTCCTTTTCTCTGGGAGGCTCTCAACTTCATCACTGGAGGTATCAGAGCTACAATGGACACGAGACGTCTTTTGCTTTTTCAGCTTTGAGGACAAATCCCCCTTGCAACTCTGCTTTCCTGCCACGTGATTCCTGTCTCTGTCCTCCTGACGCAGTTCCCTCCGGAGGATGTGTCCGTCGTTCAGCGCTTTACTGAGATCCTCCTCCTCTTCCTCGTCCTTGAACTCATACTCATCCAAACCCGTCACTGAGGATGATGCTTTTGTCGCTGGTTTACCATCAGAGTCCTTTTCATTATCAGAGTCTTCCATGTTGTCATCGACACTGGATGGATTAACAGACGGTGGGTCTTCAGACTCTGAAGAAGAGAGGGGACCAATGTTTAAATGACAATGTCAATTACACACTTTATACTTTCCTAAAAAAGAAGCAGTTATTGAACATCACATGATGCAGTCAACTGATTATTTAGGTCTTGAAATGTTTTATTATTATATTTTACTTTGAAAAGGCACTAAATCAGGCCTGAGAACCTCAGGATGAGACAATAAGAGGGACAGTGAAGGTTGGACGTTTTGGAGACAAGGTCAGAGAGGACAGACTTTAATGGTTTGGACATGTCCAGAGGAGAGACAGGGACTATATCGGTAGAAGGATGCTGAGGATGGAGCTGCCAGGGAACAGGGCTAGAGGACGACCCAGGAGAAGATACATGGACGTAGTGAGGGAGGACATGAGAGTGGCTGGTGTTGGGGAGGACGATGCAAAGGACAGGGTGAAGTGGAGAAGGCTGATTGGCTGTGCGGACCCCCGATGGCACAAGAAGAATGTACAGTAGTAGATGTGCATGCGGTATTGCAGTAATGTATGGCTGATGTCATTTAAAATGAAACATTTTCCCCCGAGGTTATCTGGTCTGCCTTAACGTACGTACGTCAATTCACACTCACTATTTCGACTGCCCTCGTCCATCCCTGCCCGGGACGAGCTAAAGTGCCTCATCCCTTGTGGAATCAGCAACACAATGTGAAGAAAGATACAAGATGGTGCTGCAGTCATGTTGCTTCCAATTTCTTGATATGAATAACGTTACAACAACGTTAGCACCAAGTTTGATCAAAACTCTTCTTCATCTGTTGCTCTTCAGCAGGACAAATGTTGCTGACTTGGGTCCTGCATATACAAACATTCTGTGTGGTTTACAGTGAAATTGAATCCGCCAAAATCTGCTGCTGGCAGGTCCACGAAAGCATCGAGCTCTGAGGTGCGGCAGAAGTGTGTGAACGTCAAATGTGTGCTAAGATAAACTCCACAGCAGTCTCTGCATACCTGAGGAACTATCATCCTGGTCCGACAGAGGTACCTCTGCCTTTAACAGCTGCTCCAGCTCCTGAGAGTCGGCCACGTCCACGGGGCGCTCGCCGCGCTTGTTCGCCTGGAAGGCGTTACCGCCGTGCCGAAGCAGCAGTTTCACGATCTGAATACACAGAAGAGTTGCAGGCGTGTGAAAAGCACCAACACCTAATAACTGAAGCAACTGTAGCAACTCAAATAGTTTACAGTGAACCCAAAATATATAGATGCAGCAAATGTCACTTGTTTGATGCGCTTTATACATTAACCTATAATAACATTATTAAACTGACATAAGGTTTTTTTCCAAAAGTTGCAAACATTTACTGGATCTGAAGATGACCTCTTTCAAATAATGATTATAAAGATATGGACATACCGACATGTTAACCTGTCATTTCAGGGTTAGGAGTATATAGTAATCACCGTTATATGAATACTTTAAATATTTATATGGCAGACATCCACATTATGTTTTCTGATAGATATTTTCATGAAAGCTCTCACAGCTTTATGGCCACTGCTGGAGGCATCATGGAGCGGCGTGTCATCGTCCAGACCCTGCGTGTTGACCTCTGCGCCTGCTGCAATCAAGACCTTGGCCACATCATAGTAGCCCAGATTGCAGGCTTCATGAAGAGGAGTCCACCCTGGTGAATAGAGAAGCCGTCAAAACAGGAGACTCGTCTGTTCAGGAACTTCTTGCAGACCTTTCTGCCGACTTTCTGCACCCTAACGCCAAATTACATTTCACTTGAAAAAAATATATATATATATTTGGCTCGCAATTTTCCTGCACAAACAATAAATAAATCCACACATCATGTAAATATGAGACAGTAACTAATAAATACTTTATAAGGACGACGTTTAGTTACCTCCGCCGAGGCGGAAGTTATGTAAACCTGCGTTTGTTTGTCTGTCCGTCCGTCCGTCTGTTAGCAAGATAACAAAAAGTTCCGCACGGATCTTGATTACATTTTCAGGAAATGTTAGGATGTTAGTTACCAGGAACAGACGATTACATTTTGGTGATAATCCAGAAGAGATTCTGGATCAGTTTGAAATTTTCATTAACATTGCGGTCAATAGAGTTCGAAATTTGTTCCTCAATATCTCAGTTGATTATTGACCGATGTTTATGGAATTTGACACATTCATGTAGGGTGGCAGGGGGTGGTCTCTATCTCACCACCCAATTACATCTGGATCGGATCCAGAATGACATCTAGAACCTTTTGGTGATGATCCAGATCACCATGTGGACGGTGTAAATCTAATAATGAGGGGAATGAGCTGCTTGGCGGAGGTCTGCGCTCTCAAGTGCTTTTCTAGTTTCTCATTCCAGACATTAATGACAGGAATGTGTTTGAGAGCCCTCAAATAATACTGCAATGCGGGATAGTATTAGAGTCTATAATTGCTCTATATATATATAACCTGCTCCTGTACTGGTCTTCGTATTAGTGACAGCCAATAATACAGTCTAACAAGAGAGTTGTTGCATCAATTTCTCACAAGCATGATTTGCCAATTTATAAAGCTGTGTTAGCAAGAAAATCCAAAAGTCTGGCAGCGCTTTCAGACTGAGCTCAATTTTCGTCTCATTAACGGATTGAGTCCATCATCGAGGGAAGTGCCCTCGTTCCTGATGTCATTGTCTTCATACATAAAATCATTCAGTGATGAAGGCTGATTCGAGTTCATATATATATCACATGCTAGCATGCAGCAGGAGCAAAGTTTATTACATATGCTTATTTCACCAATCTCTCATCCGTGTCATTTCAAAAAGCACCTTCCGGTCATCCTTGTCCTCTCAATCGTTAATAAAGAGATGAAAGCTGATAAGAAATCACGTCCGCAGGGCGTCGTACCTGCAAAGTCTTTGACATTGACATCAGCTCCAAGGCTAATAAGGTCTTTGACTTGCTTGGCATCGCCCCGGATGGCAGCCATGTGAAGGGCAGTCTCCCCTCGCTCGTTCCTCTTGTTGACCTTGTCCTTCTGTCGGGACGAGGCGCTGCTCGGGACTTTCTTCTGGGCAGGCGTCGTTTGAGACGGGTGACTGGGGGTAGAGTCTGGGTAAAGGCAGGCAAAAAGAAAAACCTCTAATGCTTAAACCAAAGTCAGTCACGGGTAAGATAAATACAACATTAAAGCAGTGGACTGGGACACTGGTGAAAGTGGTTTGATTGGGAAATTGACCGTTTTCAGCTGTAATTTCTTATTTCCAGCTGTTTAGGGAAGATCAACACAAACTGCATCTCTGTCCAGTAAACCAGCAGCTGCCTATCCTACCAGAAGAAAGGAAACAAGACTAGTTCTGTATGAAAGGCTTAAAACCCAATAAACAAACTTCACTGCGTGATCTTTAGAGGCGCAGAGACACTGACGCTGATCGTCTCTTAAAGCATTTGTGTCTCGTCTCGTCTCGTCCTGATGCTCGGTGGCCACTGGTTCCGGCTCCATGCTGAACAGACAGACGCGACAGAAGCATCAACGCAGCCGCAGCATCGCCGGCTCTAATGGAACCTCGCGCTTGTTGTTGTGAGTTTAATTTCATCCGTACTAAAAGGGGACTCGGAATCCTTTTCTTACCGGATTGATGTCAGTCTTTCGGTAATCTTCCCCAAGCGAGGAGCTTCCTTCCAGGTGAGCACCGCCATTGAACAGGACATTTATCTTTCCTCAAACAACTCTGAATTACTAATCATCCATGCCTCCGGAATGGTTTGTCTGATCTACTGCACACCGGGAGGACGCACTGATGAAGAGCCCGGTAAGGACAAAGTCTAGCACGTTAATCCACCGACGAAACAATCTGAATCAACCAAGAGAAGGCTCAACGGTGAAGTTTGTGTCTGCAGATAAACCAATCCCTCCTCGTTTTAATCGTTTTGTGACTTGATTCTATTTAAATGAAAACCCGTACCGATGCATAACGCCAAGAAAGAGGAAGTACGACCCATGCTACAGTAATTATACTGTAGGCCATCTGAAATGATTAAGGTGGGGGTGGGGGACACACACTCATACCTGGACTGTTGGCAGTCATCTGCATTAGGAGGGCCATCTGTTTTCGCTCTGACAGGGGATACCCAAACAGCAGGTTTGCTTGAGACTTCTTTCCCGCAGCCTCTTTCTTCACCTTCTTCTTGTCTGGTCCATCTTTATCTGCAACACAATAATTGTAAGAGTTTAGAGGGGAAAAAAAACTGTTTTCAGCTGCAGTGACATCATTTCCCTTCTTCTCTTGTATCTGCACAGAGAGAATCAGATGAAAAGCATAAGTTTTAAAAAAAAAAGGGTGAAAGACAGCATTCTCTTAAGCCAGCCAAGTGCACACGGTATTCATTTGGGTCTCCCTCCCCCCCCCCCACGGGTTCCATCGGTCAGTCGTTTAAAACAGACATGCGTGAGCCGGGGCAGATGCATGGCGATACACACTCGTGCACGTGTGTTTACAGCAGTGCGGTGCGGCAGACTCTTAAAGGATCGGGCTGCAGCGATTACCTGCGTACGTCCTGCAGGGAGGCACTAATCTCTCTGCCCAGGTCTCACTCGACTGGCCTGGGTCTGAGTCATCTACAGTGCAAAGCAGAGAGGATGTGGAGGGGAGGGGTGAGACAGCACTGCATTAAGGCTCTCTCTCTCTCTTACCCTCCTCGGCTCGCACGGACTCAGACACAGACGGGAACAAAGGCTGACTCATACTACGTGCACAGATTTTGCGTCATGGCGACACAGGAGACAGCAGAGAAGATCCCGCCGCAGCCCGTCAGCGGCATCGTTGCGTCTCTCTTCCTACAGCTGCCCCACACGGGAGCCGAGAGGCTCGAGCTCGAGCACCATAAATTATACAGATTACAAAATTGATGGTTCTCATCCGCTAGACACGAGATACCACAATGAAAGTCGTAACATTGAGCTTTTCCCTGCAGAGGAGATGAACGCAGCCTGTAAAACGCATTCGCATAATTATGGAATTAAGATAAAGTAACCTATTTTTAGTCTGCAAATCTGACATAAATATATATTTAAAGTTGTGGCTAGACGACAGAAGCAGAATAGTCTATTTACACGCAGAGGAGGGGAAGATTGAGACTGAATCGTGAGGCTGAGCAGTTAGCTGCACCTGAAATGGAGCTATAATAACACTGCAAGAGAAAACGGTTGTATAGTTCTACCCTTATATCTGTTTCAAACACCTGCGTAAAAGTCCAGCCTTCCTTCTCCTCCGCTGCTTTCATTTCCTACAGTTCCTCTTCCAAGACGTGTACATTTAATTACACATGTTCAAACACAAAACTTTAAGGCCAAATTTGGTGTATTTGTCGTGTGTATTCGTCCATAACTCTCAGAGGTGGATTGAAACCCATTGATATAATAATACAGAGCAACAGAGTAAATAATGTGAAACTGACGTGCCCAACACTTCACTTAATCAACAATCGACAACAATGATGTACGGTATATGCAAAGAGCAATACAGCAATCTGTGCTTGGCTGTACCGACTACATGCTGAAGAATATATACAGAATATGCAGTATTGAGAAGTAGAGAGCACTCTACTTTACATTTCTTAAAAAGGAATTTAGCACTCAAACTACACTTAGAATTTTTGTTTTATACCATATTCATGTTACTAAATCAGCTCTAAAGTCTCACAATTAAACTTCATACGCATCATATTATGTAACGCGACACAATCCAGATTTGAGCCCTGTGGCCAGCCAGCCAGTCCAAACTGACCTTCAGTCAGCCCCTTTAGCAAATCCAGATTTGAGCCCTGTGGCCAGCCAGCCAGTCCAAACTGACCTTCAGTCAGCCCCTGTAGAAAATGTTCAGCAATGCACCACAAGAGGGCAGCGAGAGGACATGGCTGCTGAAAGAGACGCAGGGGACGAGGAGGCAGCTCTCACCGGTGTCAGAGTCTCGCTCCTCGGCCCGGAGCGGGCTGGCGGTGAACGAGAGCTTGCGCTTCATGGAAGACTTGGATTTCCCTTCCTTCCCCAGCAATTCACTCCGGTCCAACTTCGGAGTTTTGGTGAACGGGGACAACTTGTCTTTGCTCTGTCAGAGACGAGGAAGCAACAAAAGTGAAGACGAGGAACTTAAAAGACAGCGAATGAAATGTGTGTACATGTACACAAAACGGTTTATATATATACTGCGGCAGCCATTTATTTTGTTCTTTTCTTAGAAAGCTTAATGAAATAGTTGGCCAATAAAATGGTTGGGCAGCGGTAATATTTCATGATAGCCTTCTAAATGACTAGAATGAGAGTGGCGCTTATATTACACACGGTCGTGTCTCGACAACATATTGTTTGGGCATTACAGGCCGTCACGACCCATCTCATTGTCAAGGCGGAGTCCGCACCAAGAGAAGAGCAGAAGATCAGGAGTGACATAAATAAACATGCAATAGGAAGAGCAGTGTCCGGATACGACACCGGAGAAGTCCAGACCTCCACCCACCGTCATGAACAGCAAATCCAGAGATAATCATTTCGTCAAAAAGGTATCGAATGTGCTCGTTTGGTCCGCTGTCAGTTTTTGTCATGGCTATAATTAATCCGGAATGTCCCAACGTCACCAGACAGAAAATGTTCAATTTCTTCTTTCCCAATTGAAGCTGTTATTATAGAAATCCAATATGGATTCTTCAGAAAATAAACTTGGCAGGAATGGCGATGAGGAAAAATATGCCGGAGCATCGAATGCTTCCAGCGACAGCAGTGAGATACTTCCAGTTCATTTCACTGTGATATGCAGACGGAGATACTCTAGTGGTCTAGTTAGTACCTGTGGTTTCGAGAGCTGCACTCTGGTGAAGGAAAATACTGTTTTAGCAGAAGAAACGTTTGCAGTGTCGTACTTGGTACATCGTAGCGCAGCTTAGCTTGAGCAGTGAAATGTAGAGGAGGAGTAGGATGAGAGGAAGTTCTGCTTCAAACACAAAGGAAGACTTTATCTGTCTCGTTTAGGGGTGAAAATTATAAATACGTAACGATGGGATATCAATATGGAGGATTATATTTTGAAAGTCAGTGCAATTTCTCACCGGCTTACATTCTACATTCGCCATCAAGTACCTTCGACTTTCACGTTGCGGCACCATCGATCCTTCGGTCTCATCTCATACAAATATACTAAACAAATGACTGGATGAACGCAGCTAATCGAATCACACCTAGACACGAATGCCAAAAATATAGAATATAAAATGCTCATTCTCATGGATCTGCTAGCTCTTCATCTTACCAGTCCCAAAGCCAAACTGTTTTTCATTGTTGATATTAGGGCTGTAGCGATAAGATAAGATACACTTACAACATTTCCTGAAACATTTTAAAGGGACAAAGTGATTTTGGTGACGTCTTGTGTAAGGGACGGTCGCTATCGTCTCGTCTGCAGCCGCTCATCTGCCTTGTGGGTCAGATAAGACACCAGCTCACTGCAGGGCCACACGAAATACAGACAATCATGCATCCTCACAGGGCGGCCCGGTGGCGCAGTGGTAAGCGCTGTTGCCTCACAGCAAGGAGGTCGCGGGTTCGGCTCGGAGGGGTTTGTGAAGAGTTTGCGTATTCTCCCCGTGTCTGCGTGGGCTCGCTCCGGCTTCCTCCACCGCCAAAAACAACGTGTGTGTGTGTGTGTGTGTGTGTGTGTGTTACCCTGCGATGAACTGGCGGCTTGTCCGGGGTGTACTCACACTCATACTTACAGACAAACCTGGAAACATCTTTCTGTGAGGCAACAGCGCCACCCACTGTGCCTTCATACATGAAATACATTGTGTTGCTACTGTCGTCGGTGCCCGCATACCTTCTTCCCCCCCTGCTTCTCCACCATGGCTCCATCTCTGTCGCTCCCAGGCTTGGCCATGGTGCAGCACCTGACTAGCTGTGACTGCGAAAGCGCAGCGGGTTCATCATGCTCCTGCAGACACACACACGACGACAGCAATAAGAAGGGCCGCAATGATGAGTGTACTTATGTCCTCCTGAGACCTCTGTAGTGGACATTTGTCCATTACGGAGGACGTAGCCAGCCTTCACCATTTCACACGCGAACGCATATCAGCGGAACAGCCGCTGGGAGAAACTTGGGGGGGGGGTTCAGTATCTCGCCCAAGGATCCTTTGACAAGTGGGCTGGGGCTCGAACCACCCACCATCTGGTAAGTAGATGATTACTCTACCACTGAGCCACCGCTGCCCTCGCGTTGCAACAATCCACGACACAGTCCAAGCGTACGACGGGCGGCCGTAGCAACAGAAGACCTACTATAGCCAGGTGCAATTAAATGATCGTTCTTTATTGTTTAGACTGCTCAAGGCTACGTTGATGCACACTTTGGGATTTTTAATAGCGATTTCCGTCACGCGGCTTGAGGTTGACGTGCAAAATTAGACAGGAAACAAATACACAAGGGAGCATGAATCAGTTTCAGGTACTCTAACAAGTCCTGCAAGAAGAATTTCCCCTTTGTATGTTATCCCCCCGGTCAGTGGAAAACATGAAGAAACTCATTTATTAAGAGCCAATGGCATAAAGTCTTTAATTCCAGTCTCCAAATGGTGACGAGTTCCTTCGTTCCTCTACTGTAGTATATCAGCCCATAATAAAGCATTGTTGGTTTCAGGGCTGTTTGAAGGCGTCACCTTAAGTTCTGGGAACAATAAAAAATAAATAAATAAAAACAGGAAACAAAAGAAATAATCTCATCAATTATGGGTTACTTAATCAAATGGGACAAAAAAAGTAATCCCATAAAAATAAAATGCACTAAAGGAATCCGAAATGTTTTCAGACCTTCACTATTCCTGAATAATTCGAAATTACTGGCAGCTATTTTTTCAAGCACATTCCTGTTGCTCAGCCGAGGCCAGCGAGAGGTCCGCCGTTAGTCAGCAGATGTCAGGCCTGCAGCAGCAGCTGAAAGAGGGAATTAAACCGCCCACAGTGAACACGTCGGTGTAAACGGGGACCTGGATGGAGAGGACTGCAGCAGCGTGGACAGCCTGGGACCAGATCAGAAAACAAACGCCGGAGGGTGTGGCTAATCACAGCGGCATTTGAACTCTTTTCCAGTTTGGCATTGGGAGTCGCTGGATTTCACGAACAGCTCTGAGCTGCATAAACCTCTGCAAGCTGTGCCATTAACCTCGGGCCGTTTCAAGTCCCGATCAAATGATGCCCCCCCCCCCCCCCCCTCCACGGTTTACAAAGACTAAAACTGAGATTAGCTTGACGCTGGATCATGTGCAGTGACCGTTAAACAGGACGGTGATCTCAGAAGCTCAGAGTGGCATCTTTACTCAACGTTTATATGTTAAACCATTTAACAGCTAATTAATAAACATATATATTAAATGTCAAACAATAGTGGAAAAAAAAAAATTCAGTCTCTGTTTCCACACCTCACGTCTTGCCTCAGTGACTAGCAGAAGCCCGCTATGGTAATAACTGAAAGACTAGGTTATTGCGTGGTTATAACACAGGTTACAATGACATTGAAACAGACAAGCAGCTGAGATTTCTGCTGTTTTGAAAGGAAATTTAGAGAATGGCTGACGGTGTCAAAGCAACGATAAACATACTTATTAACTGAGCCCTTAGCTCCAGCGCTAAAGCGTACAATCCTTCTGTCCACGTCACCGAAATCATGTAATAAGCTCAATTCTTCATGTAGCCGTAATATTGCATGACCAAGACAGAGTTGCAATTACAGTCAGCCATTTCTGCTTTTCAGTGTGAATTAGAGACACGAGACGGTGTCTAAGTAATTCCCCTGAAACCTGGATGTGACAAGCCACATGCGAACGAAATATGTTCTGCCCATCAACTTCCGCTGGCTGAAAGAAGTTAGCGAAATTCCATGTTTAGTGTGCTGGAAGAGGCGAAGACGTGGCTGCGCTTATTTATAACCAGGTGCTCCTGCTCTTTAGCTCGCTGCTTCCGACAACAACGACAACCATTTCCCTGCAGTGCTTGGAGCATGCTGGCCCCCACACCATGAGAGCAGTTTGGGGGTTTGAGGCGTGCAGTTGGAGCAGATTAAGAGCACACTCAGTATGGAAACCAGATCTCCAGGCAGACAGGGAGGAAAGAGGCTAAGAATAACACCGAGGCCGACACAGAGTACGTAGCAGCTACCAGTGCAGTGGTCGACGCAACATTATTCCACACCAGCCTTCAGAGCACGGACCCCCCCCCCCCCCCACACACACACACACACATACATACATACAACATGTGGAATATGCATGTGCTTTTCCCATTTCTTAAGTGGCTGCAAGTGTGATGCTACGCAAAAAGGATCTGAACGTCCCACCATGCTTTATTATGCATTGACAGAAATGAAACCATGCTCGCTGCGACAGTAAACAGCCGATGGCGTGATAGTGGGCATGAACGCCACCAGGCTAAATGATGGGAGGGGGGGGGGGGGGGGGGGGCTACCAGCTGCACATCCACTCCCAGACTTTGTCTCCTCCTCCTCCGACTCCCTAATGAGAAGCAGCACAAAGCCAGGCACAAAGCGAAGGCCCGAGACCACAGGAAAGGGACAGGAAGGGCAACGATACCCAGCGTTTCCTTGTTAATACCAATAGTGTTGATACTTGTACATGCTAATGTACAAGCTATCTGAGACCGGCCGTGATGAAAAATTAAATCAACTCAAATTGGGCATAGACCGATAACCAGCCAGGCCATTTAGACAGCCGATAAGAGATCAATGTAAAACTGGCTTATTTTGGCTCCGATGCAGCGACGCCTCTCTGAAATATAACCATTTCAGTTACCGGCATATAGAAATTTGGGAAAACGTTGTTTACTGCTGAAAACATTTGGGAGCTGTTTATTTTTTCATTTAACTTAATTAGACACGCTGCTGGGCCTAAGAGCTCCCTGCACTTTGTTACAATTCTCAAACAAAGTCGTATTGATTATTGTCTAAGATTTAGAAAAACCTGTTCAATAAACATATGCTTAAAAACAAAGCTTCACGATGACAGCGAATGACGCAGCAACGCCTGCAGCTCTCGTGTCTTTTCTCCGGCAGCTGGATAAGGACAAGTTTACAGACAATTTTAAGCTTGTTTGGCTTCACGTAGACGTGCGAGCCAACCTCAACAACCGTTTGGAACAAAGACTTAGTGATTTTACGTCTGCATACCACTGCTCTCAAAGCAGACCCGCCATACGTACCGAGATCTCAGTTTCACTCTTCACACAAGTGCCAGTGGCGTATCCTTCGTCTTATTATCAGAGCGTCATGTCTGTTATCACACAAAGTTGTATTTTTGTTGTTAGATCTTCTATGTTTCTGCGGGATTTTCCAATAACTTGTGTGTCCTGATGGGTTCAGCTCCTAAATGCTTACATTTGGTAACTTCTTTTTTTTTGTTGCCTACAAATGAAAGTATTAAATAACAGAATATTTCTGAGCATCTTTGGATTGTTTTAATATCATCATCGGGGACTGTTGGCCCTCGGACACATTCACAAATCTGACCGTACACACATAACGTTTGGACACCCTTCAGTCAGTGCTTCTCAATTATTTTCTGTTACGACCCCCCCCCCCCCCCCAAAAGAAAACCACTCTTGTATCCTTATTAACATAAAAAGAAATATGAAAAAGAAAGAAATATCGACAAACTTACAACAAAGAATAACTTTATTACCATTTTTGTGTGTCTGCAACAGAAAATATTCCTTTGTTTTATCATCTCCGTCTCTCCTTTACTCCCTGTTAAATATTTATCCGCGCTCTCTTGAGGGTTTGTTTACAACTGCTCTTCTTCTACCAATACCCCCTGCGCGCACTCTGACAATCGGGGCGCCACTGCCAACTACTGGAGTGGATGTACAATTCCACTTTAATCGAGTACGGCAAAAAAAAAGCATGTTCTCCGCGGTAACAGGCGCCCCCCGTGACATCTCACCTTGACCCCCCACCATTTGAATCAGAGCCAAACAATCGGAACTTAAAAATAAAAAACATTTGATTCCTTCCCTAAAATATCAATGCATTCTTTATTTTCCCCACCATTCATTCATAAAAAAGGGAAGCTTCGAGGCTTATTAATAATTAAAACCCCTACAGCATTGGAATAATACAGCCCAGGCTGTATTATTCCAATGCTTCCTTTCTGCCCTGTCATTCTGAATGGGTTAACTTATCACAGCAACATCAGCCATCGTGCGCAGTACTACACAACACACAAAAGAAAAACAACTCAGTTGTTGGCAGAAGTTAATACTAGGGTTGCAAAATTCCTGGAATTTTAACATTGAAAATTGATATAAATATAGATGACCAACTAGACGAAGAACAAAGACTGATTCCACCACCCATCTGCCATACAACACTAAATGTAATCACAAATTACAAACATTTTTTTTGGCTAGATGACTAGACATTTTCTTTAAGATTGTTTGCAATCAAAGAGCCTGTCGCTGAAAATGTCTTCAGTGACCATTTAAATGTTGACTCAAAATAAAATCTAAAAGTAAATAGCGTTGGTTTAGAGCTGATATTTTAGATGTGTACATTATTATTACTGTTATTATTTGTACACATGGCATGCTTCAGCTCAAGATCCCAGCGATAAAGTAATCATTCAGTCGTCAGAGCTTTTAGCTTTTCCTATGTATTGTTGATATGCACATTTTATTCTCGGGTGCGGTTGCTTTGAGATCACAGGTGGCGCACAACAACGGAAAGGCAAACTACAACAACCACAAAGGGAAAATACCTTTCCATGTCGAGATCACAAAATAATTATTTAAATAAACAAGATAGTAATTGAATTATAGAGTCCAGGGCACCTATTCAGACTTTAGATTAGATTAATATCCATTAGCTATTAGGAATAGATGATAGATGAAAACAAATCAGATAAATATCATCTAAAATGTTGGCACTTTTAGGTTATATTTATTTCGCTGTTTCTACTGCATGTGACGTATGAAGATTTGTCTCAGCTCCAATGACGTGAATATAAGACCCAGATCTTTGACTATTTTAAATCTATCGTTGATGTTTTGATGGTTCAGAGCAATCGTTGCACGGACAGCCATCTAAAACAGGCAGCTTTTGTATCAGACCCCCCCCCCCCCCCCCCCAAAGATGTCACAGTCATTTGATAAAGGCGCTGGTTATCCATGCTACGCAAATTCCTTGTCTGAATGAGCGCATGAAAAGCTATTCTGTAGGAGAGCGTGAATCCGTCCCGTCTGCAGCTGAGCTCCGTGACAATAAACGGTGGCATCGGCGAGATGGCTGCAGACACGCCGGATACTAAAAAAACGCCGCAGCCAAGATGGAGAATAGTCAAGTTCACGTTTTTAATGACAATATTCAATACGTAAGCGCAGCCACAGCCAGACAAAAGCCCGCCGCAGCCTCTTCGCTGCCCTCACAACGCCCCCCTCCCTCCGCAGCGCTGTAGCTAGCTAGCAGGCTCGTCTTCGGTCCGTAGCAGGCTAGCAGCCTAGCTGGATGGCTGGCTGAGGCTTAGCAGGCTCGTTTCGTTTCGCACCGACATTTTCCTATCAAAGGCAGCTTGTTATAAACGGGGGGGGGGGGGGGGGGGGGGGGGTCAACAAACAAAGATAAAGTACTCAACGCGTGTCACGCACGTGGCACGCGAAGCCAACATTCCGTTTTCGCACTCGGTTCACTTCTCATTAGCTTCACCTTAGCTTGCTAATTAGCGCTGCTTGCTAGTAACTTAGCCCGTTAGCTACATCAAGAGGTTCTTAATCCTTTTGATCCATCCGAGGCAATTCAATAGCAAACCTTGTGTCAGCGCTTACCTTCACACCGGCTCTCGCGTTCCCACCAGCTCATTGGCGTTTAGCTAGATGAGAATATTACGTAACAATAAACCTGTTATACGCTAAACACCCACCGCGGACTCCGGCTACGTGACGTTCATCGCTGCTTTTGAAAACATCCCAGTCGGTCCGTCCCCTTTTGAGAAAGGCCGAGCAAAACATGCAAGGCGCCGTTCTCATTGGTCGAGAAGTGTCACGTGCTTTCACGTGCGCCACTTATAAGGCGCCCGTCTCTGCTGGAGAGGCTGAGGTGGGAATGTGTGAAAAAGGTTGAACCGATTTGTATCGCTGCTGTAAGTATATTTGAACCATTGTTTAAAAACGAAGGTGTGTATGCGTTCACTTATGTTGGCGAGTATGACGTCAGCCGATGGTTATTGGTGCTTGAATTTGGACAGAAAAGAATGGATAGTAATGGCCACCTGACGTCATCTTTTCCGCTGATGTGTTGCGGTCAGTGGGAACTTTCTTGAAGATCAAGGCTGAGAGAATTAATGGAAAGGCTGCTCTCTTTAATTCTTTGTAAAAATGTGTTTTGGTCATGTTTCGTAAGAAATGCGTTGGGGCTGATTTTCCCCCTTCAGCCCGCAAAACTCATTAACATCCGGCAGCATGGCATCGGTGGCGCAGTGACATTTGCATCGTGGTGCTTTTGCGCATGCGCTATTATGACGCACAACGTCACATGTTGCAGAGCAGGCCTTACGAGTCTGAACAGGAGCCCAAAGTGGGCATTGCAGATTGGCAGCTTAATGAGAAGTCTACACACTTTTGTCTTTTCCTGTGATCTTTGGCCAGGAGTGTGACTTGTCTCTGAAGGCCTTAGCAGTTACAAAGTAACCATCTAAGGCTCCTTTAAAAGAGCCAGAATATCTTTCCTGCTGTGGGAATGTTCTTTCTCTCTATTAAAGTCTGAAAATATGCGTTCCAGTTCTTAAATTTAAGTGGACCCCCACTAAATACTGAGGGTTCTGGTATATGTAGTCTATTGGCTGATATAGCTTCTGCCAAAACCTTTACAAGCTCACCTGCGCTCTCTTGAGTGAAGCTTGGTTCTCTCGGTAGCGGTGAAGACTGAAAACCAGTATTCTTGACCTCTGTTACATCTGCAGGCTTTACACTGATATTCTCATGATTTACTGAAAAGTAATCTCCATCATAAACTTGTAGTTTTGCCTTTGCTGCATTGAGCCTTTTCACATTCTCCATTCTTTTCCTTGCAGCACTTTCCTTTTGTTCTCTCTTTATCATAGTTGCTTTCTCTTGTTCTCTTCGTAACTTGCGCTCAGCTTCCTCCTTTTCCTCTAGTAGGTGTTGTGACATAGCTGCAGCTTCTTGTTCTGCAGTTATGTGTTTGTCTTCTCGGAGCATCTGAACCCTTTCTCTGCGTCTCTCTTGTTCAGTCATTATCTGCAGCACAGCCATTGTAGCTTCATACTCTGCAGCGGCTTCTCGTCTTATGGCAGAGGAAACATTTGTACTGACTTTAGATGGGCTGTAGACTGAGACACTCACAGAGCTTGAGGAGGTAAATATTGAACTAGCATCAGGCCAAACCATAACCTCTTGATCCGCTCCTTTAATGTGAGGTTTAGCATTTTCCAAAACTACATTAGTTGCTGATGTGCGCTTGTCCAACTTGGAACGCATGGCATGAGGCGGTCCATCAACTGCTCTGTACTCATCATAAATATCGTTGAGCTCATAAGCTCTTGAAACATTACTTGATGCTAATCTCTTAATTTGACTTGTGAACTTGGTTGCATTAATTCCCTTCCTACCTTGTTGTGCTGCTGTTTTCAGGCTTCACACGGTTTCTTATCGTTCTTCCCTCCTTCCTTTTCCTTTCCAAACATGAACTTTAATGTCTGGCTTCTGGACGTCTTTGTGAGGAAGCAACTGGTGAACGTGTGTGTCCACCAGGGGGCCGGGAATCATGTAGTTTCAGAGTTCGACGATCACTTCCACCTTCTACTTCTTCTCCGTTCGAAAGTCAATCAAGTTCTTCTTTACTGGTGGCAATAGCGGGTTTTAATGTGGGCTGTAGGGCTTGGCTTGCTTTACAACCACACGACGTCACCATCAAGGCCACCGTCGAACTAAAAGCAACATAAAATATAATAAAGTACAAGCAATTGCATATAAATTAATATATAAATGCAAATAACATACCTCGCTGGCTGACCCTTACTTGGAGGCAGAAATGAGAACTTTAAACTGACCGTAAGTATAGTAGCCAGCCCAATTCTGGGCTACTGTAGTGTTGCCGGTAGTTCTCGGTTAGACGCGCTCCGCGGCTACGTCGTGTTTTGCCTCTCCGTGTCCGAAAAGGGAGAGTCCAGGAGAGGTTTAAGAAGGTAAAAATGCTCCTCATTTATTACAAAATACAACAAAATTACAATCAATGAAGCACAAGCATCTGGGTACAACAATCCCGCCAAAGCGGTCAACACCTGTGCACTGCCTGATTGGCCCTGCCTTATATACATCTTCTGGCCACAGCGCCACACAGTGTACAACATTGGAAACACATTCCATCACGCATTTGGCTCCTACAGTAACATTTATTGCTTACTTTGCTGTAACTTCTTAACTAGCATGCATCGCTAATTAATGCAGGTGCGGAAAACATTTCCTGAACAATAGTTCCGATATCAAATAACTATAAATATGCATAAGGCAAACTAAAATAAACAAATTATGGCAGTAAAAACATCTGAAAAAAACAAACTAAATAAATACCCAAGTGAGCATGATCATTAGTTAGACGTTATCCCAATGAATCCTTGTTTGAATGTTAATTTAGAATTTCAGATTATGGATTTGACCAAACGTTTCTACCTGCAGTACTGTTTACTATCATGAACTCATCTGTTTGCCTTTTAATGGTGAAAATTAAGTAGGGAACTGAGAGTATTTAATGGAGGACCGACAGTAATTGCGTTCTCTTTATGCGTCAATCCCTCTCACCCTTGGGAGCTCGGTCAGTTGCGTAATCAGCTCTTAGCCAATCAGCGCGTTGTTTTTCTGCGCTTTCACGCTTCTGTCACCATTCAATCAATCACGTATTTAAAAATGAGAGGTGCATAGCATTCATTCCGTGCATTTAGTTGTCGTTTCAGAAATACATGGGCACAGAAAGAAATGCATCCTTCTGCCTTAAACTGAAGTGAGTGAGTTTTCACAAGCAATTGCGTCTTGGTGGAAATTGATTTTCCACTGGAGAGGTGAACCTGAAGCTGAACAGCTTCCCTGGATTAGTTAACAATTAATTAATGATTATTAATTTATCGTAGATATGTAAAGATTTTAAACTTTTTCTTCTGCGTCGAGGTAATGTCATTCAGTTGGTTTCAGTACTGTACTGTGCTCTCATTTCAGCGACTTTTTAACTATATAAATGCTATTTTAGCCCAAGTACTGTGTATATTTGCCATAAACGGAAATCGCGTGTGTATATTTCATTAGTTAGATTCACAAGCATAGAGTTCTGAGGTAAAACGACTCCAAAGACCAACTGGAGACAGCGGGAAGCGTTGCAGCAGCAGCAACACGAGAGCAGAGGAGTCGGGCTCCGTTTCAGTGTTTATGCTGCGTCGCCGTTTCACGTGGCGATGAGATGCGGGCTGCATTGCAAAGTTGTCGCCCTTCTTTATCTTTCTTTTCCAGTTTGAACTAATCCGCACGACATGGATCAGAAGAACGAACAAACTGAACGTGTCAGACTCTCAAGCAGGTCAATGAGGGACGTCAGGCCGAGAACACGCAAATGTATGGACGGTCTCCATGAACAGAACCGTGAGGACTTGGGACGCCGAAGTGGCGATAGAGCATTCTTCGTTCAATGTGCAGAAAGTTTACCAACAGAAGAACAAAAAGGCTAAAGAAAAGGAGCCACTTACCGGACCAGCCGTGGAGCGGCAGGATGTCATCGCCATCTGCAGGTCGTTCCACACCTCCGTCAAAGAGCTCTCAGACAGGCGGGATCTTTGCTGAGTGATATTTGAAACGTTTAGAGCAGAGGATGTTTCTGACGTCTTCCTGACACTGTCGGTTGTGCTGCAGAGCTCTCGTTGAACTCGGCCGCCATAATAATGTGACGCCCACATCCTACCTGGATCTGATTGAAACGTTCTGCCAGTTACTCTCTCAGAGAAGAGAGACTATCACCGATGCTCGGCAGAGATATATCGATGGCCTGGAAAAGATCGCCTCCACTGAAGCACAGGTAGATTTTGTGCTTTTAAAGTTGTTTTTTTATTAGTGTCAGAATGTTCAGTATGTGTTTCTGTTTCTATACAGGTTAGAGGGATTGAGAAAACACTTCAGACCAAGAAGCTCGAGCTGGAAGCTTTAAGAAAAGAAAACAGCGAAATAGCAGAGGTGGAAAAAAAAAGTCCATCTTCATCCTGCATCATCAAACCTTGAGGATACCTCTTATCCACAGAAGTGCAGACCCACTGAGCTGGTGGGAGTCCAAGTGTCTACCCACGTCTTATTTATTTATTTGAGTATTTATTTATTTAATTATTTGAAAAAGGATCCCCATTAGTTGATACCGTGGCATCAGCTAGTCTTCCTGGGGGCCGGGATTGCGTGTATCATAACATGAAAGCACTATACCGTACATATACACGATACATATACACACTACACGCGTACATATACACATATACACAGAACATCATATCAGTCTACCTCAACGAACATTACATTCGTGCATTAAGGGGCTCCGTAGTATCTGATATCAAGGGTAAACGGAAAAAAACCAGTGGCTTGAATGCCCGTGGGATTGTATCTGTGATGTGTCCTAACATGACCTCTTGAAACGCTGAACAAAGCCAGAGCGTCTCTCTGCCTCTGTCACCCCTTCTGGTAGGTTTTGAGTACTTTGAAGTAAGCGCGAAATATAACATTAATGTGAAGCAGAGCTTCGAGCGGCTGGTGGACATTATCTGTGAGAGGATGGTAGATAGTCTGGACAACAACGACCGGGCCGTCACAGGGGCCACAACTCACTGAGCAGCCTCAGAGGTCCCGTCAGGATTGTGCTTGTTAAGCATGTCTCACCACAATCAGCCCCGGTCTCACATTATAATACCCACGCGTATCATACACAGAGGATTCCATACAGAGACACACAACCTTACATTCTCTGCCCACATGAGCCGGCTGCCCCAAGAGTCCTGCCGATTCTGCAATATTGCTGTTTAGAGGGTTAAAGAACATTTAGCAGGAGAACAACCACACACACCCAGACCATGTTGTATGTTGGACCGGCCAGTCAAAGCTAAGGATCCAGTTGGGTTTTATTCTGAAAGACTGAGGGAGGGTCATTGTGATCCTCGAGCCTTTGCCTCAGTACTAATTCATTTAACCTCATGGACACAAGTTAGTTATTTTACTTTGTATCCCAATTGAAATATGCTTGTTACCATGGATACAGTTTCTGTTTTTAATATTTTGAGTTGGTGGTGTGTGTGTTTATGTTATGTGAAATTGCAGGTCCTTCCCAATGTTGTTGAACTTTCAACAAATATGGACCAAATAAACATTTAAAATATGAATTGTTTTGGTTTTTTTGTGATAAAGAATATCAGAAGTCATGCACATCAGATTTTTGGCATTATGTTTGTGTCTTTAAGTGGATTCCACTTAGACAATTGATAAATGCCTGTCGGTACATCGATATAGTGGAAGATCAAATTTAGACTCAGAGTCACTTTGTTGTTGTTCATTTCTTTTCTTTTTACTTGTTTCTTACTAATTTATATTTATGCAAACCACAAGCCTGATAAAGGATGTCTTTCACCACCTAGCATAATAATCTTTAAACAATGTTAAAATATATATGAATAAAGAAAATGAATAAATGATTTGGACTATTGAACCAGTGCTTTAGTGGGAAATCCATGTTTGTAATTGATTTGGTTGATTTGTTTCTGCGTTCCGTATGAAGTGCTGATATTTAAACCCATCTGTCCTGCAGTTCACTCACATGTGGCTCCTTCTCGCTGTATTGTCTTTAATTCACTGCATACAACGTGTTACATATACAGTCATTCGGCGTGAGGACATGCACGACCGGTCACAGGTTTGGGGTCACCCAGGTCAGTTTCATAGCTTATCTAACCAGCTGAGCTGTTTTCAGCTGTGCCAACATTAGCATGTTAGCAGGGTTTTCTACTCATTCATTAACCTTCTGACGCAATGAGCAAACACTGGAGAGACGTTTGCTGGAAATGGGCCTCGATGCACCGGCGTAGATGTTGCACCAAAAACAGACAGCTAGAATACCGTTTAGCACATTATCAATGCATAGACATAGAGGGTATTCCTGATTAGTTTAAAGTTATCATTTGAAAAAACTGGTTTTCTTTCAAAAAGGAAAATGGTTTTACTTGGCTAAAATATTGGATGTGATCGTGTTGTTCATTTTTTTAATTGGCTGATCTTTATTACATTCTTTGTTTTGCTGAAGCTATAAACTTTGTTGCACAGGAACATGCATCTGTCCTGTTCACCTCATCCTCCCACCGTGTCATTAACATTTGTAAATGTGATTTTTCTGTTAATCAGGTATTAGTTGTGTTCAATTTGCTGTACTGTACTTTTTTAATGCAAGATTTGCAAACATCACAAATCAATAAACGATAAATAATCTATTATGTCTCAATTATTTCCCAAAATCAGCCTTCTGTGATAAGTGTGCTTGTGTTTATTTGCCCATCAGAGGGAATAATACTGCAATAATGTCTTATTTTCTGTCTTCGGGAGTTTGACCATCTGACGTTTGGTGCAGCTTCTCCAGGGAACTGAGTGCTGCTAATGTTTCTATCATGTTTAGCCAAGAAAGCCGAGCCCAGTAACACACAACACATGAGCAGTTAGTGTATTTAATAAATGGCAGGTACAGACTATAAAATCTGTTACACGCAGATACAATTGAATTTGTAGGCACTTACACAAACAGTCATGGAAGTGGTGTCAGAAGAACTTGACAGCGGTCACCTCAATGAAAGATACACAGAAACAAGAAAAGTGTTGATTTTATAGCAAAAAAACCCAACATTATTATATATATATAAATATAAAGACAATTCAATGTGTAAAATAAGAAATGGTAAATGGAAAATATATCTGTCTTTAAGTGCTTGTAAACAAGTAAGGATTGGATGACGGCACTCGTGACACCCTGAACCGGTTGTTCAAAGGTAACCCGAATGGATTGGGTCAAATCCTAAAAATGGGTTGTTCAAAAGGGAAAGAAGGATTCTGAAATTGGACTGGATCATGTAATCCCAATTCTAGTTTTAATCTGGATCAAACCTTCAGTTTGTGTTGTTCAGAACATTTCAGTAGGATCTGGATAACGTTGATCCAAAAAACAGGATTATCCTGATCCCAACAGGATTTCAGGAAGAAAATGTAGCAAAACTTTGAAATTGGTCAAATAATCAATTTGTGTATATACTTTTATTTTGCACTTGATTTGTTCAAGAGTGAGAGCCATAAAGTAGACATATAAGCTACCAATTAAGCCTTTCAGTAAAAGTAAAAATAACAATCCCCATGAAATAAACCCCCAAACAGAGTTGAGTTGAATAACAAACAAAAAATGATATACAGTATTCAATATTTCTGTCCTTCATCAATGTATTTTTTTTAAAGTAATCATCAGAGATGAACCTGCCAATAATAATTTCTAACAATTGCATCATTTACTACACGTCCAGTCCGTCCCTCATCCTGACAGAACGCCAGAGGTGGGTCTGGTTGTCCAACAGGCTCAGGGACGTCCTAAACATCATCACAGAGAGGGACATTGTAGCGACGCTGTGCAGGACAAAAAATATTATGTGGTTCCAAACTGGTCTCTCCTACTCAGACAAAGAACCCTGAACATTCTTTATTTTCTTAAGTACCGGTATTGGACATTCAGCCTTTTTTTTTTTCTAAAACTTTTTCAAAATATCCACAATGTATTTGTTTATGTATATTTGTTATTTGTATGGCTCAGATGAGTGATCTTTAAAAACAATCATAAATAGAAGTGGATGTTTATGTTATTTTTGTGTTTTATCTAAAAAATTTAACGCACACTTTAAGTGACCCCCCCATGTAGGCTCTTCTACCTGCTGGTAGCCCACATTGTGATGTGTTGTCCAATTTAGAGTCACTCCGGATTTGTTCATCTTGGAAACTGCAGGAATCTGGATCAGGGTGATCCAATCCAATGTTGCTTTGAAAAAAAAGACATAAAAGTAAGACCTGATCCTGGATAGCAAAAATGGGATTTCCAAATCCAGATCATGCATTTTGATCCAGATTACATTCTTTGAACAACTCGCCCCTGGTGTCAGATTGTCCTGACCCACACGGGTAAATGCTACCCTTCACACATGTTCAACAAGGAGAGGCTTGTCCAGTCTGCCCAGCTCTTTCTCGGCCTCCCCATCCCGACGGAGGGCAGGCCAGATATCAGTTTGGTTCCTCGGGGACCGGTTTCACTGAAAGGTGCATTGATTGACGATGGCGTCATATCAAGTCTGGGATAAGATATTTAGGTGACCAAACGTTTTCCATCATCGAGCCCTGGATCCTCTCACCATCACTGGCCTTCAGTAAGCCTGGACCTGATTAGGCAGAAGCTGGCACCCACTGCTGACGTGGTTCATCACCTTCTGCTTCAGCTGGGCCACTTGCTCCCTGAGGCCACTGGCCGTGGACGCCAGCTCCGTGTTCTGCGTCTTCAGACCTTTGACCTTGTCCTCCAGCCGGGAGATCCTCTCCAGCTTCCTCTTGCGGCATTTGGAGGCGGCTATCCTGTTGCGCAGCTTCTTCCGCTCCGCCTTGATGCGCTCCTGGTTGTCCATGTCGATCGGGGACAGAGGCGGGCTGTCCCCGAAGCTCTGCATGTCCGGGACAGTCTGCGGCTCGTCCTTCACCAGCCCGGCTGCGTGGAGCCGAGACAGCGCCTGGTGCTGCGCGCTGACCGGGTGAGACGGAGGCTGCGGGAAAGGGATCGCGTCCGTGGAGTAGTTGATGGCGGCGCCCCCGAACCCGTTCAAAGTGGTGTAAACAGGGAGGTCCGGCGCGTGGAGCGCGGCGTGGCCGCCCCCGTGGGATGATCCGAGCAGCTCCAGCCTGTCCACGGACACGCAGCCCGCCTCGCTCAGCTGGTTCTGCTTGTGAAGGTCTTCCAGCGCCTTGACGAACCCTTCCGCGAACTCCTGCTCGTCACTGGCGGACTTCGGGTAGAGGAACTGGGAGGTCGGGTTGGCGGCGGCGGCGGCGGCCAAACCGTTTGACTGGATGATGAGACGCTCCAAGTCCGGAGAGGTGAGTTTCATGAGTCCCAGATCCGGGGAGCCCAGAAGTCCGTCCGCGTCCCGCAGCGCGTCCCGCAGCGCGTTGGGCTTGAGCTCGGAGTTCTGGTGGACTTCCTTCTTCATCATCGCGCTCTGTGAATAGATGCTGCGGACTTTCGGAGGGTTCGCGGCGGCACCGGAGTAAAGGCTTGCTGCCATTCTACACCCTCACACGAGGGAGGGGGGGGACGGGGTCCATTAACGAGGAAATGTCCTGATCCGTGATGTCTATTCTACTCCTCTCCTCCATTCACGCCTCTGCGCCTGTTCCCGATGGCGCGCCTGCGACGCGCAGCTCCAGACCTCGCTCGCTTTCCAGCCCTAAAAATTCCATTATGTCACTCCAGAGCGCGGAGATTGGCCCAAAATGACGTTGATATCCGGTTAATTTTGAATAAGGGGCCGAGCCTGTCTTTGTCGCCATGGAGACTCAAAGTAAACTACAAACAGTGCAATGCATTGTGGTCTGATGTCAGAGCATAAAAAAGCTCCGGTGGCCAGAAGAGAGCCGAGCCTGGGCGGGGAAGGAGCAGAAAAGCTTCCCTGACGCAAGCTGCTCGAAAAGAAGTCAATAACAGCCTCTGGAGCATCCATGATCTGATTCTGATGAGTATTACAGTAACATACAAGTTATACTGGAGTACGCAGGCATTACTGCAGTTCTTAAGCAGAAGAGAAGAGAATGGAATGGAATAGAATACAATACAGTACAATATACTAGAATAGAGTATAATATACTAGAATAGAGTAGAATACAATACAATACAGTATAATATACTAGAATAGAGTAGAATAGAATACAATACAGTATAATATACTAGAATAGAGTATAATAGAATACATTACAGTATAATATACTAGAATAGAGTAAAATACAATACAATACAGTATAATATACTAGAATCGAGTAGAATAGAATACAATAAAGTACAATATACTAGAATAGAGTAGAGTAGAATAGAATACAACACAATACAATACGATACAATGGAATATACTAGAATAGAATAGAATGGAATAAAATGGACTATAAAACAATATAATATAATGGAATGGAATTGAATTGAATCGAATACAATACAATACAATACAATATAATACAATATAATAGAAGATAATAGAATGGAATGGAATAGAATAGAATAGAATAGAATAGAATAGAATAGAATAGAATACAATGACATTGAATGAAATGAAATACAATAGAATGGAATATACTAGAATAAAATAGAATTCCGTGAGCAAACTAAAGATAATAACTCTTTCCACATTGATCAAGAATTAGTGGCCACATTCACAGAATGGGGTATTTGTGGAACACAAATATATATAACAGGACAGTTATTTAGTATAAGACTAATGTGGAGTAAAATAGAAAGGAACTTCAAAGAATGGAGAAATAGAGGAATTGTAGGGGAAATTATTAAGTAGAACAGAACAAAACACAGCATTCTGGAATCTGGATCTATATTTATATGTATGTGTTTGTGTCTCTATACACAAACAAGTACACAACACACGGGAATACAATTGTATTCCAGTGTGTATTGACTGTAGCAGAAACTAAGGCAGGATTTTATTATTTATCCCAAACACTGTGAGGACGCCAGAGGACTCTTCATCTGAACCATAGAGTGGAGATGGCATCATATGTTTCCATGGCAACGCTGATATAACCAGTGACAAAGGCGAGTCAGAAAGAGACGAATAGGTTGCAGGAGATGCAGGTCAGAGATGGTGAATGTTTGTGAGCGTGCTGTGTTGATGCTGTAACCATAGAGGTGCTAGCATGAATGGGAAAAAGAAAAAGAACCTCTCCACCCTACAGAGAGCATATTATCTTCACTATGCCAGCTTGGAGCCACATAAGGTGCAGTGTTCAGAATGTGTGAGTCATTTCGCAACACATGGGTGTGGACTGCACCGTTGCACCAGGAATGAACAAAAAGAGCTGTTCTTCTGGCTTCAAGACAACAAACAAACAAAAAAAACCCTCTAATCTCAGGTAATGGAGTATGTCAGAGATTGTGTACGGTTCTAATGTCTCCTCCCTCTGTCTGAGAAGCGTACTTTGACATCAGCTTTCCATGGAAAAGCAACACCATGTGTCACGCTAATGTGGTTCCAGTGTCTGCATTCACACCTGGGAGCTGCATCAGAGAAGCCAAATGAAGAGGGCAGCGATTCTCAAAGGCTCAGCCTGGAAGGTCATGTAGAGCAAAAACATGCATACAATGGGGTGACGTACAAGTTAAGCACGAGACGTTGCCTTTATGAGAGGATCCGTGCTCGAGTTTGACGACTCACCCAAAGGGTAATGAAAACCTCTTTAGATTTAATCGTTGTAGATTAGACTGTGTCGATATTTAAATATTTGAAAGCCCACTGATAAATTAAGAGTTCATGTGTTGAGAAATGTGGCCTTAAGTCATTCTTACACAGCGCATGAAGTGTCTATGAAGTTTCTGGAATTTGATTCTATGTTTTACGAGTCTTCATGAAGGCTTTCATTTTCAGGTCTCCAAAATCCACGGTGATATATTTGTTCCTGCCAGTGGAATACGTGTCAAAAAGGCAGTCTGTGTGTATAGGAACTATTTCCATCATAATGATTTACTCCAGAACCCAAATGAGAACCCAAATGTGTCCCTTTTTGCAAATAAATATTTTGTTTGAATGTATTTTATGAACTCTATTTAATATCAGTTCTTGTAACTATAGATGCACCGATTCACGGACATGCTTTAGAGCCCAGTCCTGTTAACCCTTAACAATACTAATCCAGTAGTTTCTGCATGTCTTTTGACTATAATAGCTTTGTGTTGCATTTGGTCCTCTTCTATGCTCCTGCCATGATGATCCTTGGTTGCTTATTGCTGTTTGAAACGCATCCACCTCCACAGATTGTTATTGACGGGTTTATAAATATGACCCCAAAAAGTCTCCTGTTGATCATTTTGATAATAAAGGTCGCTTTCGTTTTGGTCCTTAAACTTGATTTCACTGTTTTATTTCGTTATAATTTTTTATCTTTATGTATAAGGCTTTCAGGATCACACACGTCTGATTTGCATCATTAATATTAGTCCTATTTGGCCAGTAGAATTACTATTAGTACTATTATTAGTACTCGGAAGCCGATTTAGGTCATGACTTGTCCTCCGGGACAATATTTCAGAGAGTGTCTGTATAACAGGCACATGCCGGCTCCTTGGCTGCGAGCAGGGCGACAGAGAATCCCGGATTCAGACGCAGCTGCAGCGGAGCCAGCAGGCGGTTCCATACCGGGAGGCAGCCGGTCTGTGATGGACACACACCGATCCAGGTCTGCTACCCGGGTCAGCGGGCTATGACTGTGAGTTTCCTCCTCACTGTGCGTTAATTTATGAAAACACTGCTTCAATTCTTTTTATAGAAAAGAAGCCTCCATCGGTTGAGATGTTTCCTCACCACAGAGAAAGGTAAGAGCAGCTTTCCTGCATGACATTTAATGCCCTGACTTTATTTATTGCCTAAATCTTCCACGTAGACCGGATTAATGTGGCTGATTCACATCATCTGTTTATTGAATTGCCATTTCACTTGATCACATTAAAAACCTCTTTGGTGATATGAAAGTTATAGCATGAGTTTTCGACCTGTTGTAATGAGACATTTTCATGAGATGATGTCAAACTACTGTATCTTGTTATAACTGAAAAATATCAGATACAATGAATATTTAAAAAACCCGTTCTGGTGCTCTTCTATTAAAGGTCCCATATGATGAAAACCTCACTTTTCCCATGTTTCTACACTATTATGGTGATTTTGGGTCCTTATCAACCCCAAACAGCAAAATAAACCACCAAGTCAATCCTTCGTAGTTTGCGTAGGTCTGGTCCTCCTGAAACACGTCTGGAAGAAATCGCTCCCCTTCTGACGTCAGGAGGGTAAAACGTGCGCATTATACGTTCGTGCGTCCCCGTGTCTGCGTTCTGCCCGTCCACGCTCTATGGGCATTTTCCTTCCATAAAGTTTATTTTTGGTGGTAATGTTCCGGCGAAAATTGGCAAAACTGTTTTAGTGTGTTGTAAACACTTTGAACGAGATGCTTTATGGAGCGGGAGACAGACAGAGATAGACGGCGATAGACGGCGATAGACATCGGCTCTGCGTCCGCGTTACTACCGACGCTAAGCCGATCCGTCGCGGCGAAGAGGGAGCTGAGCTGAAAGGCGAAGCTCTCCATTTACCGGTTCGATCTCCGTTCCTGCCCTCACCTGTGGTGACGAGCTTTGGGTAGCAACCTAAAGAACAAGGTCGCCGGTACAACCGGCTGAAATGAGCTTCCTCTGTAGGGTGACAGTGGGAGACTCCGGAGACGGTGCGAGACGCTCCCTCAGAGTTTCTCCGCTCCTCTTAGGCTGTGGATAACGTTTATTTTTTGTGCTAATATTCCGGCAAAAATTGTCCCCCAAAGATTTGTGTGTGCTAAAAACATCCCTCAAGTCTCTGTACCATGGTAGCGTGCACGTGTGCGTGCTCACTATGAACGTACTTTTGCTTCTGGGTTTAGAGCGTTTCTGACAGGGCAGATTGGGACGCTGTCCTGCAGCATCTGTTTGCTATTTTGACCCAAGACTGTCACAGATATTTCATATACGTTTTTGGGAACTGCATTAAAGGGTAGACTATGTGACCTTTAATATAATGAATGTAAAACCA
Source organism: Brachionichthys hirsutus (assembly GCF_040956055.1). NCBI lineage: Eukaryota > Metazoa > Chordata > Actinopteri > Lophiiformes > Brachionichthyidae > Brachionichthys > Brachionichthys hirsutus. Next base: position 4,054,839 of record NC_090911.1, on the reverse strand, counting down.
ATCTCTTTATCCAGTTTGGCAGTTTGCCTTAGTTTTGCGCCCAGTTTCTTTTAAGTCTGTCAAGCACTGTATACGTAATTGAGAAAAACGGTAAATAAAAGCTGTATTTTACCAGTGGAAAAGATTCCTGAATCAACCGATACACATCTCGTTAGCTACAGGACCATGGCCCTCTCAGTTATCAACACTGACAGTCTCTAAATACCATTCCTGTATTTGTGTCACTAATGGGGTCAGATATAAATGTATGATGACTGTCCAGAATACAGCCCTACTGGGAGAAGCCGCTGCAGAGAAGTGGCCTGTTTCTTACCTCCGTTTAAATCCTGATTAAACCACAACTCCATAATATATTCCCAATTTAATCTCACTACCTGAACGCTCTTGTACCATTTAGTTTGAAATGTTCAATCTCAGGCTGATGTTGGCAAACATTTTAAACTGACTGGATTTTAAAATAAACAAAGCTAAGGTGTAAGGTGTAACAGTTAAAAAGGTTTTTCCATTTCAAAAAAGCTGATTTTTGATTTTCACATTTTAAAGGTCCAGAGAATACTCCTCCTCAAAGTTTACCTTTCAGTTGATTTTCAACCGTTGTTAGTAGGAAGGGCTGCACAGACACTCATCTTCTCGTGACCTCTGTCCTTCCTCCTCCAGAGAGCAGCCGGTCTTCAGCACCCGTGCCCATGTTTTCCAGATTGATCCCACCACCAAGAGGAACTGGATCCCCGCCAGCAAACATGCTGTCACTGTGTCCTCCTTCTATGATTCCAATCGTAACGTCTACCGCATCATCAGTGTGGGCGGGACCAAGGTGAGGGGGAGGAAAAAGGTAATAATGTAGAGAAAATGCAAAAAGAAAATAGTAAAAAATAATTTAGATAATGAAACAGAATATAAGTCTTGCAGATTTGCTTTCCAGAAGTTAAAAATGAATGATGTTCTTCTCATAATCCAAAATAATTCTTGAGGGAAGTTCTCTTAGGAGTGTGTGGCCTTGACCTCAGGAGAAGAGGAATTAGCTTTCCTTGTCACCAAATGTCCTCTTACCATGACATCTGTAAGGAATTATGAAGAGAACCAAATCACACTGGGCTTCCACAACTCCAGAGCAGGCCTGCTTGTAGGCAGTGGCGGCGTTAGGCCTATTTTAGGGGGGCTTCCTTGAACTGCTTTTACCCAGGAATATACTTGTTCCCAATCACAGTTGTAAGAGCATCTGCGTTTTTTTCCCGTGCCAATGTTGTGAAAAATGTCGAACTGCATGCAGTGAATGGTGACAGGCGGCTGTCAATCATACCGAAAGGACAGAAACGAAACGACTTGGCCCGTCCATTTGCAGCGCGACTGTCTCGGTTGGGTGAAGGAGAGAAAGAGGCCGAGAGTTAAAGGAGAGGAACAGCGAACCCCGCGATTGTGTCGAGCGATGTCTCTATGATTTTAAGTATTAAAATTAAATTTGTGGCGGTAAGATTAAAATGCGCGACACAGCCTCAATTTGCGTGAGGCGAGGTTTGAGATAAAATGCTGTGCAGTCCTGCACAATGCGGGACATCTGATCACCCTGGTGGAATAAGCCTGGTTCATTTCAATTCATGTCATGGCTCATTGCTCTGTTTGTCTTTTGATTTGTCCTCTGCTCTGAATGAACCTTGATCTGCTGCTCAACTCTTTATTAATGAGTATAATCCCACCTGAGCCATCTCGTATTACTGCATTTGTAGGCCATCATCAACTGCACCATTACACCCAGCATGACGTTCACCAAGACGTCCCAGAAGTTTGGCCAGTGGGCAGACAGCCGGGCCAACACTGTGTATGGTCTCGGTTTTGCTACGGAGCAACAACTCCATCAGGTAAAACTAAACGGATCTTAAAGCTCTGCTTACATCACATGCTCAATGCTAAATCAGTTGATCTCTTGCCGTCTTTAAAAAGTTCTCTGAGAACTTTAAGGAAGTCAAAGATGCAGCTCGTTTGGCACGAGAGAAGTCACAAGATAAAGAACTGGCCAACACAGCGCTCACTATTGCTGCTCCTCAGGTGAGCTACCCTGCATTAAAGAACCGTTCAGTGACTGCTTTTCCCTCACTGATCATATTTGTACGATTTATAACTTAATGTACGCTAAACATCTGAGTAATAACTTAACAGAAGCTCTGAATAGCAAAGGTCACCACTTAAGTCTTAAGTGTTCAGTCAGGAGAAACCCTGCTTATGTTTCAGACCCTGTCGGCATGTTTTTTTCAAAATCCCTTCCCAAGGGATTTCTCAAAAAAGGAAAAAGAGTTTTTTGACATATGCTCCGGATCAAACTAAGTTTGATTCCATAAATTGAATTCTAAGTATTCTAAATTGTAATGAGATGTGGGCTAACAGTTTTGGCATTATACCTCCTGCTTTACGTGCTGGGACGAAAAGGAAAGGTGAATGCGAATGTAGAGCGAACCTCCGCAGATATCAGACAACCCTAACTTTGTCGTGATCAGAGAAATGGGCCTGGAGACAAAATAATGATTAATTCTTGATATGTTACACTTAGAGAGACACTGTGATCTAAGGTGTGAGCTAAGGCCAAGGTTAGATGAATGCATCTCTGATACTCTGCAGCTCTTACAGAGGGCTACTGTGATTAGACCAAATGAAGAATGGGGGGGGGGTCTGGGTCACTTGTCTCCGAGGGAAGACAAAGTCAGCTCTGGGCCTGCTTTACGCATCAGTCACATCTGCTTTGTTGTGTAGAATATGCTACTTCTACGGCTAATTCTACGGCTGAGCAGATTCCATCTGATGTGTGTCTCACTTATTGATTTATCGAAATCCAAAGTACCAAGAAGTAACATCAATTTGTGCCTGTTTCATTTGGCGCTTTGCGACATGACTGATCACATGGATAAGCTTGCTTGTGCTTGTGATGTTTTTGAATAGGTCGTTATCTACAAGAAGATATGGTGACGTGTTTGTTTGTTTTTTGTCTATTTTACCCACCTGATGGATTTCCCCTAGTTCTCACAGGTCAGTCTCTTATTTTGACCCGATGCAAGACAGAAAATGTTTCCAGTCCTTGACATCGAAAAGAATATAAGCAAATTCATTTGAAAATCTTTTCTTCCTGTCTGCACCTACATTTTGTAATTTATGTATAACTACTATAACGGTTTGCAATGCTTTAATTCATCAAACCAAAAAAAGACACAGTAATTGCGTCTATAATGCATCTTATCAGTGGAGGAGGACATATCTACATCCTTAGATTAAGTAAAAGTAATTCCATCCTCTCTATGGAATTGAATTATTCTGATTATTTTTTTCCTAAATATTTAGAAAAGATAAGCGACCCCTTCACAATATACATATATATTGCTTAACTGATTGTCCATACCTCAAAAGTATTTAAAAAATATGATAAAAATAAAATATTTTCCAACCATTCTCATCCTTTGAGCTTATATTATGTAGTATAACATATTTTAGAACATTTTCTAAGTGTATATATTATTTTCAAAATACAATATTTGATTAAATATAAAATGTGACTTGTAGCTAAATATGTCAGCCATTGCCAGAGTAATCCTTGTGCTGTGGCGATGATTGTGTGTCATCGTTCGAGTGCATTTACTTGTGTTTCTCAGGACATCTCGGAGGAACTCCAGTCTCCACCCGCGGCGTGTGTGAACGGACCAGAGGACAAACAGTTCCGCAGCCAGAGTGCAGACATCACGCTATCCTCCGAGAAGGAGCGCATTAAAAAGATGCTCTCTGAAGGGTACTTACACACGATAAGCAAAATAAGTCAACTCACTTTAAAGAATTAAAACTGAAAATGACATGGCTAGCAGCCAGGCTTGTTCCAAACATTCAACTAAATGTAAAACGTTCAGCAATTAACATGCTAATATCTGTTATTTGAACGGGAGTGCGCTCTTCATCAACTCGTCATCCACGGCATTCCAAAAACAATCGGCCCTTACGCCTAGTTAGGCGCTTGGGTCTAATAAAGAAAAAACAGATTAGAGTGTGTGTGTGTGTGTTGTAGTTTGAAATCATGGGTTTACAACTTGACTCTTTTTCTTGTGTTCTTCAGGTCCGTTTGCGATATGAACCTGGACGCTGAACTTTTCATCCTGCAGGACAGCAACTCTAAATTGGTGGCAGCCTTGCATGGGGCTAATGCTAATGTGGAGCAGTGGAAGAAACAGCTGGCAGCGTATCAGGAGGAGACAGAGAGACTCAGAGACCAGGTGAGAATCCAGAGTATAGAGCCTGACACGAGATTCTCTGCTTCAATTAGCTTCACCTGAAATATCAACGCACCCACGAAGACCACAAAACTACTCGGAGCTGAATTAACAGGCTCGCTGGCCAAATCTCAGGTTGCAGTTTTGAACATCTTCCACACCCTCATCATACAATTCCATTTCTAAATTAAAATATAATTCAAGCTCCAAGCAGGGTTAATGTCACAGCTTAAAGAGCCTTTTTTTTTTTTTAATGAATTTTGACATTATACATCGGTACATGAAATATTATACTTTGGGTCCTCTTGAAGGAGGGTTCTTTGAACTATACAGGGGTTTGTGGAGCCACACTCACTTTTGAAAACCATATCCGATTGTAATTTCCTACACTTTGATTTTGCCAATCCCAAAAGCATTTTCAGGATTTTCCTGCATGGCAGCACTGATGGTTGAGGTCGCACCTAACCATCAGTGCTGATCTGATCATTGGGGAGCCTGTCCAATCAAGAGCGAGGTGACAATGACTAGACTCAAAAAACTTCTCTGTGTTTGGCTGCAAATAAACTTCAGCGACAGAATCCAGGGTGCCGTCCGGGCTGAACCCTTGCGTTCAGTGAATGTCGCATTTCACCGCCTGTGATTTTGGTGCATCAAGTCTGGATGCAGGTACGGCTGCCCTCCCTCTCCTCGCTCATTAACGAAATATATTTCCATCTTTGCTGGGAGCTTATTCCTCTGGGAACCACCTGGCCCGAGGCTCTCGATTAACACCTCTCAATTATTCATGCTTTAATACCTCCATCCTCTCCTATTATGACCAGTGTTCACGGTATCGATCATCCTGTTTTAATTCTCCTCCTCGTCTGCTGTTTGGTAACAGTCTGAGCCGTTTGGTCCACAGAAAACAAATGCATTCACGCCAGAGAGAACCCATCTTTGTCTCCTTTAGACCAAACTCGTTCCCTCTATCTGAGGAACGGGACCAGGTGGCTGAAAATGGTCCACGTCTCTGGGGAGGTGTGAGACGGAGAGGGGTTTGTAGGACAGCGATATCCTACTTTCAATGCCCCAGTTAGGAAAAAATGCAAAATCACCAGAGGGAGCTGGCATCCTCTTTGCTCAATTTTATTCTTTCCAATGCTCCTCCTCTTCTCAGCCACACAGAATTTAAAATAAACCAAACTGCCACTGTCAGATGTGAGGACAGCTCCGGAGGTGCCCTTCTCTTTCCTTGGATTCAGGCTCCTTCGACAGAGCAGCAGGTTTCGCTCCTCTTTCCCTGATGATGCTAACATGAATAGCTCATTCACCTCTCCATTGAAGTTATTTCATGTTTTACCATCATTCTCACTGTGAATATGAATAAAGTGAAGCTTCTGAACTATTGACCACTGACCGCAGATGTGTAAATATCAAACAGGTAGCATCATTAAAAAATGAGTGATGAAAAACATAGAAAAGTGGTAAATTGCCAGGGGAAAGAAAAATGGAGTGAGACGTTCTGAAAAATGAACAGCAAGAAGTAAATAATTTTAAACTTTACAGGCTACACAAGCGCTCGATCTCCCTTTGTGTCACACACAGCGCTGGAAACATCCAGCAGTTTCTCCACTTTAAAGCTTTTGTGTGAAATCATGCAGAACATAGTTGAATTGTGCTGGTATATGTGTGTGTGTTGCAAGGTGGCTGAATTGGAGGCCCGCGAGGGCCACGGCCCCAGTGACATGCTGAAGGATGAACTGTCCAAGTCCCTGGAGGAGCTGGAGGCCCTACTGAAGGCCAAAGATGAGGTTGGTCCTTTCTTTTCCTGAAAATGATTCATCATTGGGCGCTGATGAAATGTTCATCTACTCAGAACTGGAAGCACACCTTTCATCTCTTTCCAGGAGATTGACATTTTACAAAGCAAGAAGGCAGAGTATCATGAGATGGAACGTGAAAGGGATCAGGCCATCCACAGATTACGGGTAGACATAAGATTATTAAGGCTACGAGATGATGGTAATAACAATAGAAGTACATTTACAGCAGGTTCATCGTTTTTTAATTCCTTCTCCTCTTCTCTTGATCATCCTAGGAGACCGAGATGCATAATTCAGAGTTGGAGCGTCGCATCCAGAACTCAGAGCAGAACCTGAATAACTCTCTGGAGGAACGGGATTGCATGGACTCTGAAATCCAGAGGGCCATTGAAATTCTGGACATCAAGATCTTTGACCTTAATGACCTTCGTCAGAGCCTGGTTAAACTCATCAACAAATAAAAGTGGGTGGAAACAACGCAACGAAAGTGAGGTGAAGATGAAAGGGTTAATTGCCAATGCACCAGGGGAGCTGGTCGCAGGTCCTTCTCAAGCGGACTGAATGTGCTAACCGACGCAGCAGCGACATAAACATGGCTTTGCTTGTCCAATCTTAATGCTTCATGTTGCGTTCAAGAGTAACAGTCATTACGACAAGGTAAGTGCTTTAAAATGGTGCTTCTAGTTTCTCATTAGTCTGAATTTTTGTACAAATAATAGTGATACAGTGTCAACATAAATGAGAGGCCTACGACTGGCCGATGCCTATCATGAATGTTTGTACTGTGCGCCTGGCAGCGACGCACAGCAGAGGAAGCAGCAATCAATATGGCAGCGCAGCATCCCAGCGTTACCGCTGTCATTGCACCAGCAACTCTTCTTTAAATTTACTGTACCTGCACCACTAAGAAAGCCCGAAATATTCAAAGTGATCTCAGCATGTTTATAAAGAGAACAGTTGCTCCAAGTGTGGAAAGATCACACGTTAAGAGTAGGATAATAGATAATTGCCTTTCATCACGTCATCTATAGGCTTGCTTTAAAAAAAACTTTAAATTTAAGATCAAAATTACATTTTAGTAGGTAAGATTAATGCAGTAACTACAGTCAGGGTAATTGTTTTCCTGCTGGTATACGTCAATAATGCTACAGATATTAGCCATCCCAACCAGGATTATCAAAGAAATTAATCGTACAAATCTCAATTTCATATGGAGAAATAAACATCACTACATCAGAAATAGTGACATGATAAAGAACTATGAGGACGGTGGTATAAAAGCAATTGACTTTGAAATAATGAATGGGATTTTAAAGATCAATTGGTATGCCAAATCACCCCCATCATGGCCTGCTCTTAAGAATGAGCTCTCCCTGTTACAGAAGATACTAAAACAAATAAATAATCCCCAGGCAAAGAAAATGAACACATTTATATCAGAATTTAACCTTTCCCATACCCCTTGCTTGTAATTTTATGTTGTATTTTCCTGTATATTTTATTTTTATTTTTATTCTTGTGTTTATTTGTGTGGTTATTTATTTTCCTGCTAATTCTTTCCTTCCTTTTGAACATATTGGTGATTACTGGTGAGTTTTGTTAATAAAGTTTTTTTCTTTAAATGACTGTCCAGGCGCTTTTTGCTTATTTGCTGACTTAAGGTAAGGGACGTACAGATAAACCGGAGACAATTTCTCGTGTTTTGTTATTATTCTTCCGGTTCATCTGTCCGTCCCTTAAAGAGCTCCGGGTTTGGCGGAGCACTTCAACAGGAAGCGCAACTCGGTGTGCGCGCTATTTTTAGCACATAGCACACAGATCTTTTTATTCTATGAAATGTCTTAAAAATGAATGATCTTGTGAAATACTCTACTTTGTTAATTTTATTGAAAGGGTTTAAAAAAATCACTACCAAATATACGATGTTTTTTTGTTTTTGTTTTTTGTTTACAATAAGAGAGTGTTCATGGCAAAAGAGGCTGTGGACATTTTACAGTACCCAAGGTTCGAACCACCAGGAAGAGTTTTTATCTGTCAGTATGAAATTGTGGAAGAGTTTGGATGTTTATCACAAGCAATACCAAAATATTTACAAGTTTAAATTATTTTACAAACGCATGGTCTTGTCTCAGTAAAGCGAGGCCAGGGCTTAATGTGACCATTGTTGGTATGTAATTATTGAAATATGTTCAATATATAATGTTGATTATTAATTAGCTAGTAATGTGTATGATATATCAATGTCCTAATCTGTTTAGTTTTTGTTTGTCACATTATTAGAAGTCTTGTGACTTCTTCACACTCCTTTTCAAGCAATGTATAATGAATTATTTGTGATTACTTGTGTACATGGTACATTAGTGTTTTGTTTTGGACATATTTATATTTATATTTTGTCATATTATGGTTTCTTGTACACATAAAGGTATTTTTATTTCTTCTGCGCGAAAACAAACAATAAACCAACCAACAGATAAACAGATTATTTGCCCAAACAAACTGCAGAGGAGCTGAAACTGTGAGTTCTTGTGCTTTTTATATGACTGCATTGCAGTCATATAAAAAGTTGCTTCTGCAGCATTTTGATACGTTGGTGCCAGATGCAAAACTTCTGGACAACTAACTGCACAACTTACACAGAGACAGACCCCATCCTCTCTCAGCAAACCTGTTTTACCTGCTAATACTCCTGAAAGGGGGTGGCTCGGTGGCGCAGTGGTAAGCGCTGTTGCCTCACAGCGAGATGGTCGCAGGTTCGTCTCCGGCTTGTGGCCATTCTGTGAGGAGTTTGCATGTTCTCCCCGTGTCTGCGTGGGTTCTCACCGGGTTCTCCGGCTTCCTCCCGCCACCAAAAACACGCAGCCTAGGCTGGTTGGTGACACTAAATTGTCCGTAGGTGTGAGTGTGTGTGTGGCTGGTTGTATGTCTCTGTGTTGCCCTGCGATGAACTGGCGGCTTGTCCAGGGTGTCCCCTGCCTCTCGCCCATTGACTGCTGGGATTGGCTCCAGCTTGGCCCGCGACCCGATAACGGAATAAGCGGTTAGAAAATGAAATGAAATGAAATACTCCTGAAAGAAATGTCAAGGTGAATGTCATGAATGCACTGAAGGATGTTATTTCTGGGGTGCATCTTTCCTCCTGTTGTCAGGGTAGCCATGGAGCCAGGAAGGCCAAGTCAGATCGGAAATGCAATAAAAAAAAACCACATTAAATTGAAGCCTTGCACAAAAGGGTCAAAGTCCTTCAACCCCAGGTGGGGAAGGAGGTCGTAATTATGAGCACCCATTCCATTTCCTGCAGCAGGAGGGGTAGGGAAGTGGGGGGGGGCTGCAACACAATGGATGAAACTATGCATCAGAGGTCTTAGAGGCGATGAGTATCCAGATCCCCAAACAGCAGCCAGAGGTCAATAAATAGTCCTGAACCCAAGGGCACAGAGGGCATGGATGAACGAGCAAATGATTAGTCAAACATCATCCAAAGCTCTTTTGAGTGTCGTCTTCATTAAATTACTTTCGAAATAGTGATATAACACAGGTTTAGTTATCTTTAAATCTACAGTAACAAACTTACTCCCCAACATATCTGGGGACATGTTGTCAGTGATAAAATTAACAACAGTGGTAAAACAGACACTTAACCTGCTGCATGGGATTACAAGGTCATATAGTACACCAGATCCTGTTTTTTTTTTTGGGGGGGGGGGGGGTACAATGTGTATAGCTTTATAATAATAATAATAATAGGCTTTATTTATATAGCACTTTTTTAGAAATGAAATTCCCAAAGTGCTTTTACAGATAATAACAAATCAACATGAATCATACAAACAAAAATACATAATAAACAAACATTCATCAATGTAAAACGGGTGTTTAAAAGCAACAGTGGCGTCAGGGCACAAGTGATGAGACGAGTTACCCAGCAATAATCATAAAATAATAAAACAATGTTCAATAAATATAAAAAAAATAATTAATTTTAAAATTTAAATTAAAATAAATGAAAAGTAATTAAAACAGAGGACTCCATCAATTAAAAGCCAGTCTATATAAATACGTTTTTAGAAGTGTTTTAAAAGAAGTTACCGAATCTGCAAGCCGTATATTTTCAGGCAGGTCGTTCCAAAGCCATCGAACCAGTTCGTATCGGCTCTGCAGCTGCACAGCCCACATGCAGAAAAACACTTGATGTTAGAGGATATCCTTTTGATCAGGATGGGGCTGCTTTGGCTCAAGTTCTTAATTGGTGCCAATGTGCTCCTGGTTTGGCAGGATGTTTCTCTGTTCTCAGGACAGTTTGCTTCCTCACTCTATTTAGGCTCCATTTTATGTTGGAAGGAAAATAAATTTGCACTGAAATAAATCCATCATCAGCAACAGTAACATCCTTTTAAACCTGAGTTAGTTCTGTTTTAACACAAAGACGTGTGCCTATATGAAAGGAACCCCAGGAAGAGCAAAGAGGAAGGATACACCTCCTAATATGGGCAGACAAGATAATGCACAAATAGAATAATTTCTGCCTTTTCTTTTTTTGCGTGTGAACCACAGATTGAATAGTGTGTGAATTTGTGTTTGTTTGCTGGGAAAGGCCAGAGTAATCACTGTATACAGTACACAGGAAAAAGTTTAGCTTGTCACCGCTAATGTGTTTTTAATAAGCAATATATTAGGATCTATTTAGCTTATGGACAACACATTGCTTTAACAGCGTGCACATGTTTCCAGGGGTTCCTCCCATCTGCCTCCATTGGCTTCCTGACAGATTGGCAGGTAAACATAAATACACTGGAGGGGTTGCATTGCGCCACCAATAAATCTTGCCTGAAACAGCAAAGGAGGGGCCGAGCGGTAATTTACAGACAATTAAGAACACAATAGGTGACGCACACAGGGACAAACAGTCATTTCCAGGTCTGCTTATGGTATTATCTTAAATGGCTTTGTTTATATGGACGAGACAAGTACAGATGATGCATTAATATTAAAACAATGCCTTTATTCTTTGTATTTACATTATAAGAGTACAACATGTGCTTATTCATGCGTGCTGCTTACACACTGAGTACATTACGTCATTAAAACACAGTTTTCACACTGTACATTTAAAAGTGCAAAATTATTCAAATTACTTTGGTGAATTATAGAAAAAGTACTGTATATACTGTCATATATATATATATATAATGTCATTATTTTGCTGTGCATCAACCCTAATGTTTGGTTTTTCTCACCAAGATGAACTAACCCAATATTCTGGACAGATCTTGTCTTTCCCTAGAGAGAGAGAGAGAGACATAGACATTATGCATTACTCGGACATGCCTGTATGATTGGTTTCATTCTATATTTACATTATTATCCATAATTCCCTTCAATGAAGCAAAAGCCAAAAACAGACAAATCAGACGAACATTATATTGTGTTTTATTTAAGTCAAGCCAGACTGCATACCTGCTGTGCTGAATACTGACAAGAGTACCTGTATTTACTGTGTATCACTCCACGGCTGAAAATAGTCCCCAACAGATTTACATCTGTTTGTGTACTATTCTAAATACTGAAGTACCCTGCTCTTTTAGGCCTAGCTGCCTCCATGCTTACTCTGGGCGCACGGGATTGATGAGGCGTTGCAGATCCTGAAGGTGCTGAGCGACACTGACTGTTGATTAAACATAGGAAAAGAGCGTCTTGTTATTATTTAGACATACCATAATCAATCATGTTTTGCTGTGTTTTTGTGTTGTATGTTTTTACTATTGGGTCTAGAGCCTGTAATAAAGTTTACCTATATAATCAAGCTGCTCCTCAGCTTCAGAGCATCTATAAAATGTGCTTATGAGTGATCATATTGGGGTTTGGAAGTTGAAGTATATGAAATGCTTAATAGTGTGATTTACAGCATCAAATATTTGTTATGTACACATGTAGTGTAGTCATGTCACACGCTAACTGTGGAAGTTGTGATATGCGCTTCTGTGTTTTTCGGGTTGCCAGTCGGGCCTCACTTGCATGTTAGTGATTTATTTCACCTTCACCATGCCTTTGATACCAACAAATGGTTGTGTGTGATGTGCGCTCTCCTGGTTTATGCATGTATCCTGTATTGCACTCCAGTACGTGAGAAATAAACAAAGACATAACAAATAAGAGACAATGAAGTACTTACCTGAGCCTCCTCCCAGCCCACTTGTCCGTCCCCCACCTAATACCGATCCCGTTCCAGTGCTCCCGCCTGACGTTTCTTTTCCTGTCCCACTTCCTGTCTTGCTTTGTCCTGAGCTCCTGCTCCCGAACCCAAGCCAAGAAAATCCAGAGCTACTTTTACTGGTCGATCCAGATGATGATGATGAAGAGGATGAGGAGCTTTTCGTATTTGCTGCAGTCTTACTTGAGCCTGTCTCGCTTGAACTTGACCCAGTTGACCCGATGCTTGATGAGCCTCTCGAGCTAGTTGCTGGCTTATTGTAGCCTGTTCCACTTGGGCTAAGACTTGGTTTTGATCCTGTTGATCCAATGCCTGAGAAAATCCCCCCAGTTGATCCCGGCTTATTATATCCTGAACCTGTGGCGCTACCTGACCCAGATGAAGAAAGGGATGTGCTTGAGGAGCCTGTTCCAGTTGAGAGTGGCTTGTTTAATCCAAATCCAGTACTACTACTTGATCCGGATGAAGAGAGGGATGTGCTCGAAGACCCTGTCCCAGCCGATCCTGGCTTCTTGTATCCGAATCCAGCTGCGCTGCTCGCCCCGGATGAAGAGAGGGATGTGCTCGAAGACCCTGTCCCACCCGATCCTGGCTTCTTGAATCCGAATCCAGTCGCGCTGCTCGCCCCGGATGAAGAGAGGGATGTGCTCGAAGAGCCTGTTCCAGTAGAGAGTGGCTTGTTTAATCCATATCCAGTAGCACTACTTGATCCGGATGAAGAGAGGAATGTGCTCGAAGAGCCTGTTCCAGTAGAGAGTGGCTTGTGTAATCCATATCCAGTAGCACTACTTGATCCGGATGAAGAGAGGGATGTGCTCGAAGAGCCTGTTCCAGTAGAGAGTGGCTTGTTTAATCCATATCCAGTAGCACTACTTGATCCGGATGAAGAGAGGGATGTGCTTGAGGCGCCTGTTCCGGTTGATCCTACCTTATTGAATGTTGACCCGGATGAGCCATAGCTCAAACCTGACCCTATCCTTCCGAACTGACCCAATCCAGAGGAGCCAGATGAGGCACTGGACCCACCAGTGCCGGTCATGGTCCATCCATTCTGGTTGGCGACGGTCCGAGAAGCTGAGCCTCCTGGTAATCCCATGAACCCTGTCTGGGGGGGGGCGGGCAACATTAAAAAGAGCAGCATTAAAAAGGGCAGCATTACCGATCAGACTTCCCTTTTGGATCTCTGATCGGTAAAGACAGATTTCATTTACATTGTATGATGGAACCAAACGATTTAAATGTTTTGCATTTAATTCTAAGTTTAGTTTTCAGATTATTTCCTGTCGTACTGCTGTCCTCTCGTTTATTCTATGTCTGCCTGAAGATTTACAAGCGCTGGAAGAAGAGCTGTGTTTGTAGTTTATGTATTTATATTTATAAAATAAACAAAAACGATGTTACAGGTGAGATTGGTATTGACAAAAAGGCAATCGTATAATAGCTAAAAATTCATTCCTATAATTATTTCATTGTTAAAGACAAAAGTTGTGTAATGTATAGACAACTTTGAAAGTCATATTACGTAACATATCTGCTCCAGATTCTTTTCTCCTACCAACTACCATCAACACTTATAATAAAGATTGCTTATTTTATTTTTGATACTTCAAATTTAAATACATTCAAATTTCAGTTTTAAGTCTTCCAGGTGTAAAAATGAAAATGTAAATATATATAAAATCTATATAAATCCAGTTTGTGGCCCCTGGGGTCCCTGTTAACACCCCTCATGGCTTTATTCCTGGCGTGTGATCGGTCATCCGCCTTACCTTGGACATGCATGTCAGGTTTAGCTGCCTGAGTTGCTGCCTCAGGTGTTCAACCTCTTTATTCTTATATTTGACATTGTTGTCCAGGACTTCTATCTCTCCATTGAGCTTCATCTTGTCAGTCAGGAGGTTCTCTTTGTCCTCATCGTGTTTCAACTGGAGCTTGTCTAAATGTTGTTTGTGCTGCTGGATCATGGCCGTGCGATTCTGGCTGCACCGGCGGTAGTCGTCAGACAGCCGCCAGTTCTCTGCCTTCAAGCGGCTGCTCTCGGCCTGGATGCTCGACACCTGCTCGCCCACGTTGTCCAGGTAACGCTGGAACCTGTCCTCCACCTCTCTGGACAGACTGCTGCAGTTGGTGCGGATCTGCTCGAGATGCTCCCTCTGCTTTGGACAGGTGAGCTGGAAGGCCATGCATGCAGGAACGAGGGAATCGACCTTCTGCAGGAACGCCTTGGTGACATTGGAGATGCCGCTCATGGACTGGGTAAAATCGTCTTTGCATTTCTGCCTGAAGAATTCCAGCTCCTTTTCTTTGGTGAATTTTTCCCTCCTCAGGCTGATAGCCTGCAAATTCAGGTTATCCCGCTCTCTGGCCATCTGGTCCATTTCCCTGCTCATCCTCTGTCTTGTCTGTGTCAAGTTGGATTCCACAAATATGAGCTTGGCATTCAGCTGTTCCAGCAACAGCCCACAGTTGCACGTACCCGGGCCCACTGGAGGGAGATGAAGAAGAACAGAAATGCTGATTTGTCTAAAGAATGAAAGAATGATTAGGGGTGTGTGTGGCCCTTATTTATTTTGGTATAAATGTTGTACTTACTCTGTGGGCATGAGCCAGAAAATACTTCTCTCGACTTGCAGCTGAACAACTCCTCACTGCATTGTTTCTGTTCATATTTAAAGGAAAGAAAAAGCACGGCAAAGTGTTCTAGACCAGTAAGACAATTGATGATTTAAATGTGGGTCAAAGATACAGTGTTTCATAACTATTTGCATAAAACAGTAAAGTACGTGTTTTAATAAAATGACGGATGTATTGTTAAGTAATTTTAATTACACTGAGAGAATAATACTGATACAAACATGCTGTAATTTGTGACATCTGAAGGATTAGCCGCAGAATTCCAGGTAAGACGTAACAATTAAATCACACACGAAACGCCAAACACAAATAAAATGAAAAGGTTCAACTGAAGCTTCTCACCAGTCTGCTGCGGAAATCATCGATGATGAGCATTGAGCGGTTGGAGAGATAGCGCAGCATGGCCAGGTCCCAGTCGTTGCGGGCCTTTTCGATCAGCGTGCCGTTGAGTAAGGAGGTGAGGTTTTTCCTCTGGCGCTTCAGATCGACGTTCTCTATGGAGAGCCGGCTGAAGCTCTCCTCCAGGTCCTGGATGCGTGCCACCGATGCCGAATCCTGCTTTTTACCGTAAATCAGAAAGAGCACCAGGCTGACTATAATCAGGGACTGGATGAGCGACGAGAAGAAGAAGACGATCCGCATGTAGTAGCCGCAGCTCTTGCCCCTTGAACGGTGCTGCTGCATCTTCTTTTGGGGTTGCATAGTGCGCATCGAGACCTGGGAGTAGCCGCTGCTGTACATAAGTAGCAATGACCAAAGAACAGAGTGAGAGAAGCTGTTCAGTCCGAGGCTGGAACGTCTGAATGAGTGACCAGACAAGGTCAAACACGACTCGCTCCTCCTCGCTGTTTCAGAGCAGTCAGCAGGTTTCAGTCTATTTCTTATAAAGCCTTTGTCTAACTAACAAAAGGCCGACACACTACAGACACACACACCAGACGTTTCCTCTACGTGTTGTTGAGAAGATGAGATTTGATGAAAATATATGGGAGGTGTACAAGTGGGGAGGGAATTTATAAACCCCTCTGGGCACACGCGTCCCATGACAGGAAGTTGCACTCAGTCCCCTCCCTGCTTTGACCACTTTCCTGCTCCATTGGCTACATCCTTCCATGTCGCCGTCGACGACACACAGAGCTGTACGTGTGCGTTTACAATATGTGCCACAGGTAAACACAACTGCACATGTGTTAAACACATTAAGCCTAGTTTTCAACGGAAACAAGACCGCAAGGGCTTTTTTGAAATGCTCCTCTTAGACAAGATGTTTGACTGTATTTGTACTGTAATACATGCTACTGTGTGACTGTACTTGTACTCTTAACATTCTATCTAATAAATATATTCATCATCATCAACAACATTGTTCAAACCACTGGGAAAACAAGAATTCCCTTCCTCTGATGTCAGGAGGGTTTTTAGTGTTGCCGGTCACGTCTGTAATGACACCTTCTGTAAAACTAAAGGATATGAAGACCTTACTGGACTGGACAACATCTCCAAAAATGCAGGTTAAATGTTTTTATGGGATCATGAAATGTATTTTAGGTGCAAACTGGACAGGAAGACAAAGGTGTGTGTGTCATCGTCTGACACTCTCTTTCAGCGATTCCTTTATTCTGCAAGTCTCCGTCCAACATGATGACGTGGGTAAGATCCCCTCCGTGCCAAAGGGAAAACAGACACACACGTCAAATACAACAACCTGCCAGTAAAAGCCACAACGACTTCCTGCCAGGCATTGTTGTCATGCCATGCCTCATCTCGACAGGAAGCAGTAATTCATACAGGAACAAACGCAAATAAACTTTTCAGCACGAGATTCCAGATAAAAGGCGCCAACAAATGCAGGATATCAGACACAAATCCAAGATATAAACAGTTTCGATGTTGATTTTATTTTGGTTGAAGGAGGTTTATGTGCAC
Organism: Brachionichthys hirsutus; assembly: GCF_040956055.1. Taxonomy (NCBI): domain Eukaryota; kingdom Metazoa; phylum Chordata; class Actinopteri; order Lophiiformes; family Brachionichthyidae; genus Brachionichthys; species Brachionichthys hirsutus. The sequence continues at coordinate 4,038,028 of NC_090911.1, read as the reverse complement.
CTCTGAAGACAGGGTATGGATGCTTTTTCTGTGGTTCGGTTCTGAACCCATTCTTGGGAGGTTTTTCGTGTATGGTTTGACTGTTGTACTGACGATCACAATGCCATTCAGTTCAGACTTTTATCGCCATTGCCAATGAGGGTTCGCAGACTAGGAATTTGTTTCGACGCAATCGTACAACATGTAACAGTAACGACAATAATAAAATGCAAACTATGCAATGTCATAGTCAATGTTACAAGCCCACACTCAGTTGGTCCTGAGTGGGATATGGAAAGTGATCAAATACAGTGTTAACCTACTGTAGCCAACAAAAATGATACTCGACCGTGATTTGTTCAGTATCCAGAAAAACATTTCCCGGGAAAGGAATCAGTGAAGATAAGTAGGGATGTTGAACTATTGCGTTAATTGCGATTAATTAATTATAGTCATATTTAACGTCATGTCATGTTTTTTAATTGCGTTAATCACATTTTTAATCTCTAACTGTACTACTTCTGTACAATGAGTTGGGCTTTTTGTATTTGAGTTGTTGCTGGATGGAATGGTCAGTGAAGTGGACACTGATTGGCCGTCATTGCATTTGGGGCATTTAGGCTCCCATTGTAGGTGGGCGGGGCTAGGTGAGTAGCGGCGAGCAGCGTAAATGCAGTAAATTCTGCCCTCGTTTGTGCTCTTTCCCTCCTGTCATCGATGTTGCTCTGCTATTCTGAGGTTGAGCCTCTTTCTCAACACCACTCTTAGTTCTTATAGTGCCTCCCCCCCCCCCCTTTCTACCTGGCTGCCTGTTCTGTGATGCGTTTTAAGAACTTTCAATTCCTTCCCGAATCTTTTTGGGATTTTCGTGGCTCTACTATTTTTATGGATGTTTGATCTGCTTTTCTTCTGTTCCAAATCCTTCTGCTGCGAAAGCCAGAATCCCGTCTGTTGTTGTCTGCAGCCTCTTCTCCACATCACCATTGATTCCAACACCAGGGACCTCATGTACAAAACGCACAGAAACCTGGCGTACGTACATTCTCACGTCGAAGTTCAGAAGCATCAAGAGTGAAATGACCTTGGAAATGTGCGATGCCTCACCCCAAACTCCGTGGTTGGCGTACGCACGTTTCTACAGCTGTTGGCCCTTTGGCGACACAGAAAGGTGATGCTGGGAATCATTCATTCATTCCTTCATTCATTTTCCAACTGCTTTTTTGCACCTACAGGCAATTTAGTGTCACCAATCCACCTAAACTGCATGTTTTTGGTGTTGGGAGGAAGCCGGAGAACCCGGAGAGAACCCACGCAGACACGGGGAGAACATGCAAGCTCCTCACAGAAAGGCCACAAGTCGGATTCGAACCCGTGACCTCCTCGCAACAGCGCTTACCACTGCACCACCGGGCCGCCTTGCTGGGAATCTGTTACATTAAATATAGGTCACATATACAGCAGGGACACATGAACAATTAACGCACCCAGCGGTCTGCAATTACAGGAGTGGAAAGAAAATACTGCTTAAATGAACTTGTGTTCACTTTTGGAGCATCTCCCCATGGCCGTAACGTATGTCGTTTAGAACCTTTATTGATATTAGAAAGCTAATTTTGATTAGCTTTTGATTAGCCAAACAAGATGTATTTAGTGTCCTCTGAATGTAGCAACAGTGATATCATATAAATTCCTGACAACACATTTAATTGTACAGTAGTTAACTAAATTTAAAATGTTATTTTTTAGACATCAATCACAGGACAACAGTTTTAATCCAAACCGTTCATATGTGGGTGTAGCACTGGTCCCTGGAGCCGAGGGGGGGGGGGGGGGGGGGGGGGGCTTGTTGATGTCACAGTTTACAGTCCACAGTGGGTCAGGCAGAAAGGGGAAAAGAGCTCTATTGTGTTAGTAACATCTCGGATATGAAATATTCTTTTCGATTCAAAGCACACTGACGTGTTTCCTGCCAGCTGGAGGAGCTTGTTGACAATGTCCTGGTTTAAGTGCTCTTTGTTTACGACTTTGAAGATATTCCTGTCGGTACCAACAGACTTCTAACATGTGTCTTCATCACAAATCCAGGAATATGATGAAGCCCCATTGAAGGATATAGTCCAGTGTTTTCATTTAATTCCTAAGCCTAACAGGAACATTCTAATAATTATATGTTTGAGAAACACATTCATGATTTTTTAAATTTTATTTATTACAAAACTCAGAAGATGTTATTAACATCTCAGACAATATAAAAAGATGTGGCTGAGAACACGTTTTGAAGAATTCTCAAACTGTCGAGGAACACTGCCACATAGCGGAGAATTAGCGGAACTGCAGGCGAAGAACGCCTCTTCATTTATCGTTGAATGCGAAGCATAAAACCTTTTTGCAGTAGATGGAGGGAGCTGCACCATATTAAAATGTGTTTCTATCTATTTATTATTTTCTACAGATTTGGATTTTGTGCTGCTTCTGAAATCAAAGGCTGTGAGACCATCCGTGCACGTCTGTCACGCACAGCCACAGCTTTGGCTCTATGTCTGGGAGCTTTTTCAGCTGCAATGTTTTTTTTATTTTATTTCTTTATTTAACCAGGCCAGTCAGCCCCTTTACCTTTAAGGGATTTGTAAATGAGCGATAACCATTGTGTCTGTCTATGAGGGCCATTTAAGCAAAGAGTAGACTACAGTGGGGAGTATTGTGTACTTTAAAATACTGAGGAAACAGAGAGCCTGTTCTGGCAGAGCACTGTCCAGAGAGGCAGGAGCTGATTAGATGAGATGTGCAACAGGTGCGTCTGATGATGAATGATGATGAATATATTTATTAGATAGAATGTTAGAGCAGTACAAGTACAGTCAAACAGTAGCATGTATTACAGTACAAGTACAGTCAAGCATCCTGTCTAAGAGGAGAATTTCAAAAAAGCCCTTGCGGTCTTGTTTCCGTTGAAAGTCCTTGGTACATAAATCATCGACATTTAACAATACCAATAAAATAATAATAAATTACTCAAATGATGCAAAATAACAATAAAATAAAAATAAATTACACCACAGATGCAAAATATGTATTAAATGTCGTTCAGTTCAACAAGCTGTGCAGGGGCAGAAATCAACCTGCAGCAAAGGTCACCATAGCAACCCTCACAAACGGGGTTTTCAATGTTAAAATTGAATATTTTATCCTGACCTCATTCTGGATCAGACCCAGAAGACTGTTTGGAATGATCGTATCGGACCCCTTTATGACTGTGATTTTTGGTGAGTGAATTGAATGCATATTTTACAAGATATATATTTTAAAACCTCCATTATAAGTTAATGGGAATATCCAGATAGCAACCATCCGCATTTCGGATCCGATCATGACTGTGTCAAATTCTATAAACATCCGTTGACTGCAATGTTACTGAAAATGTCAAAGTGATCCAGAATCCAGGATCTCTTGTGGATCGTCACCAAAACGTAATCCTGGTAACATTTCCAACATTTCCTAAAACGTTTGTCGAGCTCCGTCCGGAACTTTTGGAGCTATCTTGCTGACAGTCAGACAGGGGGTATCACAATGCCCCGGCGTGTAATACCGTGACACCCCGTGGTTTTCTGCATGTTCCCACCTGACACCTGACACCTCCCCTCCAGAGGTGGCTGACAAGCCCAAGTGAGGAATCCCAGATAATTAATCTCCTCCTGTCTTTAGGCCAGCAGATGTTTTCCCTTTGACCCACACAAAAGGCCTCTGCCCCCCCCCCCAAGTATAGAATTTGACTCGTAAGATGCTTTTAACGTACGTGCGTCAGTGTCGACTGTCTCTGCCCGTCTAATGCGGCATAAATGTCGAGTCAGCAGACCGGCAGATATCTTTTGCAGTCTTGCATTTTCTGAATTCCTCCCTGGTGGCAGCCACATTCCCGACCGCGGGTTCAAAGGTCACATCAATCCTGCTCCTTTCACCAAAGCAGATGCACAAGCTGAAGTGGAAATGATGCAGCGTCTCTTTTTAGCTGGAGTTTAATCCACGTTTTATCCCCCTGTTGAAACGCTGAAATCTAAACTCTGACTGAATGAAGATATTCTTACTCATCATAAAGAATAAATCTGCTTCACTAGCATGAAGGCATCAGTGAAAATGCCCCAAAACATGACTGCAGTTAGAATGAAATAAAATCCGGTCATAAAAAAGTAAATGCATTAATATAATATAATATAATTGATAATAAAGAGAACCACAATCAGCTGAGAACTGACGCAGAGAGGTGAAACGTCTTCGATCAAACTTATACAAGTCCAGCTGAGTCTTTTTTTTTTTTGCTCTTCGTGATTTACGTCGACCCGGGTGACAGAGAAGCTCCACAGACGGGCCAGAAAAATGCTTCACTTGCCACATGCAGGCATTCTGAGCCCCCGGGGAGTAAAGCCGGGCTTAGCTTTAGGAATGCCATGAAAGTGTCCGAGGGAGAGCGAATGCCTTTAAAAGCTCTCCCAAAGAAAACACAACAAGCAATAAATTGCCGTATCTGTTTCTGCAAATCTGCACATTTACAAGCAGATTCATCACTTATCTCTTAAAGCTCTTATCCGGGCTCCTCCTCTCCTTTATCTGCATTTGACCCCGGTTCTTTCAAAGTCTGGTGGGCACAGGAAAGTCAGTTTGACCTCTTGGGCTAACCTCTAACACAAATCACCCCCAGAATAAGGGGGGGGGGGGGGGGGGGGGGCTTGAGCAAAAGAGCAACGACCACGAAGAAATGGTAATTGTTGCCTCCGGAGCAAGAACCTTCTCTTGAGCTCGCTACCCGCTTTGTGTGCAGGATCAAAGTGTGCTGGCTGAAAGGAGGAGATGCACCCCCTCCTTTGAGGAGATGCGCCCCCTCCTTTGAGAAATAGAGCTCACCTTCTGCTGCATTGGGGGGGGGGACAGAAACATTCGGCTTGATTTCTTTATGAGACAAAGAGAGAGCAGCAGACTCAGATTTGTTGTGGCCTCGGGGTCATTCGGGGTCATGCATCTCTGAGGAGAGAGATCCACATCCTTCCTGTGTGCGTGCGTGTGTGTGTGTGTGTGTGTGTGTGTGTGTGCGTGCGCTGCCCCACGCAGCCCACACTCTTTGCTCTTTGACTCCATTGGCCATATAAGGCGGCCGGCACCATGGTAACCGCAGGGCTTGAATAGCAGTGTCAAATCCCTGGAAGCGTGCGCGCACACACAAACATAGACTGCCCCCTCCCCCTCTGCACACACACACTCTCGTTCCCTCCCTCCCTCCCTCTCTCGCTCTCTCTCTCTCTCTCTCTCTCTCTCTCTCTCTCTCTCTCTCTCTCTCTCTCTCTCTCTCTCTCTCCAATCCAAATAGGTTGGAGGCAAACAGACGCGAGGAGAAACGGCTCGAACGCAGAGAAGTCCATCCCGCCTCTGCGCGTAAACACGATCTGATTCGTGGAATCTGGAGCCTGACAGAGAAAGGAGGGGGCAGAGGAGGACCAGTCTCTTCTTCACCCCCCCCCCCCCCCCTCGACCTCTTCTTCTTCGTCTGAGCCACAGCAAAACGGAAAGCAGCACACAGGACTAGGCCGCAAGTCTTGGTGGGAAAGCGCCGACAGAAGACTGGGGGGACGGGAGCTGCGGGGGGGCCGAGCAGACGGACAGACGGACAGACTCCTGCTTGTCTTGATTTTGTTTTGTGGGGGGGGGGCAGGAAGCGGAACACGGTGTATAATCACAACCGGGCACTCGTGCTCCAGCCCACAGGGAAGCCACTGCTGGCGCGTCGCGGCGCGTCGGAGGAAGCCCCCGTCCACGCCGGAGTGCCGCTGAGCAGGGATCCACTCACCAGTGGGTCGGGAATATTCGTTTATTCTTACTGTGGGTCACGATGCTGCCCCCGATGGGCCGAGCAGGGAGGCTTTTATCTGCAGCCCCGCCGGAGGGAAGCAAGATCTAGAGCCGGACCCGGAGGTAAGCGGGGGGGGGGGGGGCTAATGAGAAATAAATGAACCGATCGGGTGGAAGGGTGCTTTAAGAGGGGCGGCCAGAGCCCCCCCCCCCCCCCAGGCATGAGCTTCGCTCCAGCCATTACGCGAACCCACGGAGCTGCGCGCTAGAGCGGTCACGTCACGCGTTCTGCGTGGCTCTGCGTTAAATAGAGATGCAACGCTCGACTCATTGTTTCCTCTCAAAGGCTGAAGCGTGACCGACCGAGCAGGCTCCCGGTTAACCGACTCAGGAGCCGGACCGAAGCATCACGGAGCCTCACGAAGCTTCACGGAGCATCACGAAGCTTCACCCTGCAGGAGGAACGGAAACCCACGCAGGGCGAGACGGAAAGTTGCCACGCTTGAGACTGTTTCCAGGTCAGAGTGGGAGGAGACGGAGCCGCTCATCGACCCCCCCCTGTTTTCCCCTTCTTACCCCAAAATAATCCCGAATTTCTAATCCTAATCTTGATGGTCTCGGCTGCCTGTCGCACTTTGTCCTGCACTGGTTTGGCGACCAAGCGATGGCCATGGTGAGCGGGGGCTGGGGAGATCCCAATGGGGGCACGAACGGGTTGGGGGACAAGGGCTACCTGAGGGGGGAGGAGGACGACGGCTCCCCTCAGGCGGGGGGCAGCGACATGGAGGCCGGAGATGACGACAAGGTCTGCGTGGTGGACTGCGTGGTTTGCGGGGACAAGTCCAGCGGCAAACACTACGGCGTGTTCACGTGCGAGGGCTGCAAGAGCTTCTTCAAGAGGAGCGTGAGACGCAACCTGAGCTACACGTGCAGGTGAGGCGCGCGTCCTGCAGGGTCTTTAATCCGATCAGAGTTCCGAGTAAAACTGTGATCGGACGCACTGTGTTCGTGGACCCTGAAAATATTGATCCGATTAGGACTTGCGTGTTTATGCATCACACTTTCAATCGGAAAAAAAAATTTTTTTTTGGCGTGCGCAATTTCTACCAAATATAGCGGAAATAGTAGAAGAAGAAGCCCGAGCGACTTCCGGTGTAAACAAAACATGGCCCCGCCCTTTTCTGCTTGAAACGTCAGCGGTATTTCGCTCGTTTTCCCCGTTTGCGCTGTTCCTTTCCTCCTTTAATATCTCCGGCAACATGTTTGTCTCAGACATTGACCAGTTCTGTCTTTCGCTCGCTCTACTTCAACGAGCTTCCGGGAATAGCAGAAGCGCGTAAAGATGACGTCACAGACATGCGCAGTAAGGACGGGACGGCTTGTACCGAAACATCACAATTTAAGTGTTTTCACGCGCCCTGATCGGATCATCAATCGGTATAAACCACCCCTCTCGATCGGAATAGACTATTGATCGGATTGAGTTTGATTGGGTCAGACTAATCCGATGTGGGTGTGTACATGAAGCATTTTTATTCCGATCAGGATTTTAATCCAGTTAAATGTCCATGTAAATGTGTGTTGATGAAGTCTCGAACCAACCGTCAGATAATTACCCTGGGAAATATACACATCCTATTATTATTTCATTGATAGTTAAATCTATTCAGTTATTAAAAAACAAAAAAAACAAACCAAGAATCCACTGAGATGAGGTTTGTTTTTTCTGGCATCAGTGTGGCGTCTTGCATCATCAGGCACACAGCTCAAAACAGCATGCCAGGCAGGCTGCCATTGTCTATGTGTGTGATCAAATCGACACGTTAAAGCATAAACATGATATTTTATTTAATATTCTTTTGTAGTTTAAAGTAATCGGTTAAACGGCTCTGTATTCTGTGGGTTTTTAATTATCCTGCCTCATCAAGCTCAACAGATTTCAGAATACTAACAAAGGTACACAAAACCGAGGGTAAGAATAAGAAGCTTGACGTACCTTATGATATTTGGGAATTATATTTTTTATACAAGAAATATTTCAATATAAAAAATAAAAAAAGCAGACATTCTACACGTAGTGTTGGTCATTTGAGCTGAGGAGAATTTGTTTTAAACAGCTTTATGTCTAAGCAGCTTTTTATACAAAATACTTTGAAAGCTAAACATGCGTACAATATAGAAACGACAATTTGCCGTTTCGGTGTACTTGGTTACATTTTACTCATGCAGGTTTGGAGCGTTAGAAACCACTTGTTGAGCCCGCAGCTCTCTTTGTTGTGGTGCGACTCTAACTGCAGCCTCCTGTTTATGCTCGCAGGTCAAACAGAGAGTGTCAGATCGACCAGCACCACAGGAACCAGTGCCAGTACTGTCGGCTGAAGAAGTGTTTCCGTGTTGGCATGCGCAAAGAAGGTATCTGTCTGATCCCAATCCAGAAATGCAACATCTGTCTTGCTCCTTTTCTGTTAGATCTTGATCTTGTTTGTGGCATTTGAATATATTTCATATAATGCAGTTGAATTATATAAAAAAAATGCAAATAAATCCAGAGAAAAGGGATTCCTTTGATTCAGCCGGCTGGTTCTGAAATGGGTTAAATCAAATCCCATTCACATTTCTGAGCTCCACGGTGCAGAGAAAATGCTGCACGCGGCTTTCTCCCTGTGCCCTATCATGGCTAAGCTAGCCACGCGTGTCGGCTCAATGCCACACGCTAAGTGCTTTAATCTAGTGCCTGTGTAAGAGTGACTGAGGGATGCAGTGCTAAGACACCGGCATCCCAGAGCCTTAAGCCCTTCAGGAACCCCCCCCCCCCGGCCCCGTTTGGCTCGGCCGGCACAAGTCAATATGAGGATTCCACCTGAGGCCAAGAGACGTCATGTCAATAGATCTGCAACCGGTAATCAATGCAGCGGACATAGTACACAGGTTTGCGGATGTGAAACCATTCTGAGGAACCCCCCCCCCAAAAAAAAGGAATTACTTCTGCTTGACCGCCTCCACAAAGGGGTCAGAGGTCAGCCCCAGTTACAGATCAGCGTTCTTCAGGCAGGAGAGGATTCGGCGTCGCGTTCAGGGACGCCTGAGGACATGAATTCATGAAGGAGCCCCTGCTCAGTTGTCTGGCCTGTCTGTCCCGGCTTTCTCTCCACTAAGTGATGCTCTCAGTCTCGCAGGATGGGGCTTTGGGGTTTACTGCAATAATGTGTTGTAATTCTGCTCCGTTAATATTGGAGCAGTTTACATTTTTCACGAAGAGTCAGTTTTCTCTAGAAGTTTTATTTCCACAGACGGTCGTCGTTTCTCCTGAGGTGCACAAGACAACCTTCATGATGATGACGATGAATATATTTATTAGATGGAATGTTATAGAAGTACAAGTACTGTAATACATGCTATTGTTTGACTGTACAAGTACAGTCAAACATCCTGTCTAAGAGGAGCGTTTCAGAAAAGCCCTTGCAGTCTTGTTTCCGTTGAAAGTCCTTCGCACATAAATCATCGACATGCAACAATACAAATAAAAAATAAATTACTCCATTAATGCAAAATAACAATGAATAAACAATCACTTTCTTCTTGTCATGCTTGTGACAGTCGGGGTTGTGCTTCATTTCTCATTGTCTTCTTGAATCATTTCCTAATGGGGTCAAGCTGCTGCTACACTTAGGTCAGCTCTCTTTGTCTCCTCTCTATTCTACTTGCTGTCATTTAATCTCTCTTTCATCTCCTCCCCTTCCCCTCCCCTCCCCCCCGCCCTCCCCTTTGTCCCCCAACCAAACTACAGCAGTTCAACGCGGTCGCATCCCACGGCAGCCAAGCCTCAGTCCGTCCATCACAGCCATCGGTGGCTCCGCCGGCCACGGCGGCGACTTCTACAACAGCAACAACGGAGGCGGCGGCGGCGGCGGGCAGCCGGTGTCGGAGCTCATCTCCCAGCTGCTGCGAGCTGAGCCGTACCCCAGCAGTCGATACGGACACCAGTACAACCAGCAGGCCGGGCCCGACAATGCCATGGGGATCGACAACATCTGCGAACTGGCTGCCCGGCTCCTGTTCAGCACCGTGGAGTGGGCCAGAAACATCCCCTACTTCCCTGAACTGCCCGTGTCCGACCAGGTCAGTATATGAGAAACAAAAGAAGAGGTTTAGTGTCTCAGATGAGACACAATGTGAACATTGAGAATAGCAGCGCGGGCTAGCCTGATTAGCTCACTCACTAATCCACAGGTAGCCTTGCTGAGGCTGAGCTGGAGCGAGCTGTTCATCCTCAACGCGGCCCAGTCGGCGCTGCCGCTCCACATGGCTCCGTTACTGGCGGCGGCCGGCTTTCACTCCTCTCCCATGTCTGCGGAGCGCGTGGTGTCCTTCATGGACCAGGTGAGGGTGTTCCAGGATCAGGTGGACAAGCTGACCCGGCTGCAGGTGGACTCGGCTGAGTATAGCTGTCTGAAGGCCATCGCGCTGTTTTCACCAGGTGATTGCTGCCGCCCTTCATCGCCGTCTTCTAATGCAGACGGTTTCACGCATTCAGCCGCACGGCGACTGAACACATTGTAGTTAGCGGCCTCCGAGCGTGAACCGTGAACGGCATCCCCAGGGCTGACTTGACGAAGCTCCTCGGAGCCGCAGAATGCATTCAGATAGCCACAAATAAGAACTGAAGAGGCTCAAACGAAAGGCCCGTTAATGCTATCTCTCGTGTGGCGCCACCTCCTGGCTCATTAAGGAAAAAGCCTTGATGCACTTTCTGCATTGTCTTTTCCAGCACATCTTTATACCCTCCTTTTCTAGGGATTTTTAATTTGACTTAAACAAAACACATTGTTGGGTGAAGACTTCTGGATTTAGGGGCTTAAAATGTTAAGATCTTCGTCTCTTGTAGAACGTGTGAGGTCCCGTTATTGTATGAGCTCCCCCCGGTGGGTATTTATCGCTATCTGGTGGGCTTTCGACGAGCCTCGGGCTCATCACGACTCTTTATGCAACCTGCCCACGCTATTAAGTAACCGCCTCCTCTCCCTCTCAGATGCCTGCGGCCTGACGGACCCCGTCCACGTGGAGTCTCTGCAGGAGAAAGCTCAGGTGGCTCTGACGGAGTACGAGAGGATGCAGTACCCGAGTCAACCTCAGCGTTTTGGGCGCCTGCTCCTGCGCCTCCCCGCCCTGCGTGCGGTCCCCGCCAGCCTCATCTCTCAGCTCTTTTTCATGCGCCTGGTAGGAAAGACACCCATCGAGACGCTGATCCGTGACATGCAGCTTTCCGGAAGCTCAATCAGCTGGCCCTATGTCCCGGGACAGTAGCCCCCTGTTGGACGAGGTCTCCGTGACCACAGGAAACCTCTTGACTCATGGAGATCCATCTGTGTGGTTCTGAATCTGCTGTGCCAGCTGGCTGTCATATGAACTGTACCCCCCCCCCCCCCCTCATGAAGCGAGCCGCCTGTCTCCACACGGACAGGAATCAGCGCCAGGATGGATCCGCCTTGTGGCCGGTCAAGTTGTGCTGATGCCAGGTCTCCGGCCAGAACCAGGCTCCTAATGCTGTGCTCCGATGTGGCCACCGCAGCCAGTCAAGTCGTTGCCAACATGCCATAATGGCTAAAGATTCGTGTAGGGGAGCAGCAGCCCCGCTGCACCTACATCTACATGACGGAACTGTTCTGCCACAGAATGGCGGTTCTGACACCGGCCTCGCGCGCCGCAGCTCACAAACTGTGGCGCAGACCTTTTGGATTCATGCGCCTGCGTCTCGTGATAATGCTGGATCTAATCGAACAGTCTGTAGCATCGTCTTGTACAAAGTCCCGAATTTTACCGCTACCTGAGTTTTACACTGAGCAAGAAGCCAATGAGCTGATCCAATGCAACCGAAAGGACGAATCAAACCAAGGGAGAATCACCAAAGTCGATCACGTCGTCCTCAGAGATGCTTTTTAAAATGGAATAATTCAGACAGAAAGAGACGCGTCAATTCATGCGCCTGCCTGACTGTCAGGCGAACGTTGCATTTACGTCCTTTCACAGGAGAATTACCCGAGACAGACTATAATACCTCAGTCGACGTCAGAATGCTTCAGTCTGATGGTTTCTTAAAACAAGCCGTAAATGTTGTTCACCAGAAAACGCCTTTTTGACAACTGCCTTGTATGAATTTGGGGAATACACAAAAGTCGCACGCATTTGTCTCCTATCTTTTCATTCCGCCCCCCCAAGTATTTGTGTTTTGAATGAGTGTACCAAATATGGTGAGTTCTGCTGTTAAACATTTTTTGTTGCGTCTTTTTTTTCTGGCGATCGGCAGGTTGACGTCCACACAGGTTCTTGTTGAACAATTTAAGACTATAAGAATTAGCGCAAGGACTTAATGCGAGGACTTAATTACTATCCGTGATGTTTCCGAGAGGAATACTTTCCTTGAAAATGTTCCCAATTGTTTCTGTATATATTGAGGCCAACTTTGTCTTTTTGCATGTTCAAATGTTGCTTTGGATCTTTACTAGTTTGAGACTCTTTCATTATTTTAAATACTCTAATTCAAGGTTCTTTTTAAATGTTTAAGTTTTGCCTTCACTTTTCACTCCGAAATGTTTTTGTTTTTTATTTTTATATACATGTATTGACAAAATTCCTCCATCTGTTCAGCAGCTTACCTTCAGGCCTTTGCAGCTGGCGTGACGCGGACGTTCATACTCTTGTCTCGGCTGTAGATGAGGGGAACATTGCCGATGCCAAATCATCACCGTCTGCGATGAGTTAATAGGAAGCAGGCCCTGGTTTCCAAATATCCAAATATTCTGTTAATGTTTTTCATGTGCCTGGTAGGAAAGGCACCCATTTAATTGTGTTACCGAATTTAAAGAATCTAATCCGAATGGCGATGTTAAAATAATGAGATGATGGGTCTTTTGTTTCTTTGAAAGTGTTGTAATTATATCTGTATGAAATATGAGAAATAAACACTGCGACATGTACCATAGCTGTAAGTGTATTAATGAAAGTTATGTAATTAACCGTGGACAACCCACGGGGTTAAATTTGGCTGCTGTTGATTGCTGCTATCCAAAGGGAAAAGGGTTCTCCGGTTCTCCAGGGTTAATTCAGTTTCAACTGCTGATTTACTTTGATAATAATGACAACAGCGCAGAGTGATGGAGAGAATGTGGAAAGGAAGTGAAGAATCGTGTGCAGGCAGGCTGGAAAGGGTGGAGGAAAGTATCAGCGCTGCTCTGTGATAGGAGAGTGTCAGCGAGGATGGAGGGAACGGTCTACAAGACAGTGGTGAGGACAGCCATGATGGACGGCTTAGAGACAGTGTCTCTGAGGAAAAGACGGGAGGCGGAGCTAGAAGTGGAGGAGATGAAGATGCTGAGGTTCTCCTTGGGAGAGACCAGGTTGGATAGGATTAGAAATGAGACAATAAGAGGGACAGTGAAGGTTAGACGTTTTGGAGACAAGGTCAGAGAGACCAGACTTCGATGGGTTGGACATGTCCAGAGGAGAGACAGGGACTATATCAGTAGAAGGATACTGAGGATGGAACTGCCAGGGAACAGGGCTAGAGGTCGACCCAGAAGGAGATACATGGACGTAGTGAGGGAGGACATGAGAGTGGCTGGTGTTAGGGAGGACGATGCAAAGGACAGGGTGAAGTGGAGAATGTTGAGTTGCTGTGGTGACCCCTCAGGGGACAAGAAGACAGTACAGTAGTAATATTCTCCTTTTTATCTTCTTTTAAATAGAAGTGAAAAGATCAAACTCTGGATCATCTTCAAAATTCGTTTAAAATTCAGTTTCATAAAAATCCTGTAGGCATTTAATAAAAATGCTGAAATGTAAAACAAAAAACAAACTAAGAGTACACATGTCTGATCCTGCCCCTTCATTCATACCAAACCCTAAATGTCATGTTTTTCCGTAGCGACATTCCCGAGCCTTCTCTCATGTTTCATCATTTCTGTGTGGTAGTTTGAATTCATGGATTCTTTCTCATCACACGCACAACATTCCCAACAAGTTTCATGCAAATCCACCTTGTAGTTTTTGTGTCCCCTTTTCAGTACAAATATAATATTTCCTTCTTGGTGGCTGTAACTAATTTTTAACTACCATTTTGTCAAGAAGTTTATATTGCATTGCATATTATAATTACTATTTGCATCCATGAAGACAAATCTAGTCCAAAAGTAATGCAGCAACTCGACGTTGGGCTCGGAGTTCAGGCCCAGTGACTCTAAGGCCAGTTTAAGACTCGGACAGGCGAAAATAAATCAGACAATACAACCGTAGAGAGAATGGAGGACGTCTCTTTCTCCATGTCCCACTCTGCGTCCACGCGTTGAGACATACGATCAAAGACCCTGGTCGTAGATTTTCACCAGATGCTTGATGTGGAAAAGTTTCTGCCGAAGTTCTTTGCACCGTTTCTTTTTTCCTTGATAGTCCGGCGTCTGGAAGGACGAGAGATTTGCCCACGTTATCACGATGTTGCTCAGCAGCAGTGGTGACATCAGTAAAACCCACAGATGATCTGCTTCGCTTTCCCTTCCGCTTTACTTCCACAGCAGGAACAGAAAATCTAGCTGGTGCACAGAGAAGGCTTTTGCTTCTTGACCTAGTAAAGCACTCGGAGAGCGCAGACCTCCGCCAAGCAGCCCAGTCCCCTTATATTGTGATGCACGGAAAAGATAATGGCCGTAAATTTATTTTATCTATATTTTTACATTCCTTTAGCAATTGGATTCACAACTAATAATGAATGATATCATTATTAGTTTAGAAGTTATTCACAAACAGCACACTTTCAGTAATGATGGTTTCTTGTGGATCTGGATCCAGAGTTTTAGAAGATGCAACAAATACATTTGTCCACTATTAATTCCACAGTGTCTCAGTAAAGGCCGGCAAAAAGAGAAGCTCCTTTGTGGAGGACAGACGTTATTGAAAGTGTCCAAAAACAAAATGGTTTTGATTTCTACTGGATATGCCTCCTCAGATATTAAAGATAGAACAAATCCGTTGACCTGCTCCCATGTGGAGTTGACTCGGCTACAAGACGACGCTTGTTAGAAATCTCTGTCTCTAATAGTAAATGCACAGGAGGCCGAAACGCAAGTGTACTCCCATTTTTAGAAAAATCTCAATAATATCTGCCATCAGGATCCGATCCGGATGAAATTCCGTGGCAAGATAGAAGCCCCCACCCTACACGATTGAGTCAAGTTCCATAAACATCGGTGATGGGAATATTTCCCTATCATCATGTTAGCAAATTAGCAAATGCACCGGTAATGAAATCACGCAGAGACCTTTTGCTTTTCTCTAGGGACGACACAGACACTCTTGGTCCTACTGCCATCCCGCTTCTCTTTTTTCTCTACCTCCCCCGACCTCTTGAGTCGGGAACTTTATTCAAACTTCAAGCACCGCCCCTTGACTAGTGACATCATAACATCGCTGACCACCAAATGGGGCTGTTCCTTCCAATAACAATTTGGAGCTAGATGGAAATATGTAAATTACCCTATCAATCGGTCAATAATCAACTGAGATATTAAGGAACAAATCTTGAAGCTCCATTTGCTGAAGTGTTAATGAAAATTTCAAAGCGATCCATAATCCAGGATCTCTTCTGGATCAACACCAATCAATGAACCATCTGTTCCTGGTAACATTCCCAAAACATTTACAGAACATTTGATCAAGATCCATCTGTAACATTTTGAGTTATGTTACAAACAGCCAGACAGATAAACGTCAGCAGAAACACAACCTGCTTGTGGAGGTGATAAACCGAATGGAACGGGTCTTTATGAATAGAACTGTTGCTACTCACTCACCCTTTTCAGGCCTTTGAGTCGGTGGTACTCTGCAGCCACACCCTGAAAATGGAAATACGAATGATGTCACTGAAGCCTGGTGACTCAACAGCTATAAATGACAGCCCAGCCGGCTCATACGGGGCAGGGGACTAAGTTGTACTCTTCCCTTCTGTTTGTGTTTCCTCTACCTGGGACCTGATGGAGTCCTCGTCTAACGGGTCCAGTTGTCTCCTCAGCTCACGCATCTGGTCATTGAGTTCATCCATTTCAGCACAGAGGCTCTTGTAGCGAGCCAGATCAGCGTCAAACTCCTTCTTGTACTGGCGGCGCTGCTCATCTGAAAGGATCGCTGGGTAAAACCTGCAGTGAGACATTTTATTGTGAAAATATCATTCCTTTTAAACTATTCTTCAGGCTGTGGTCTAGAAGAGATGGCTTTTTTTCTATTTTATTTCAACTTCAAAAATAAGTCATTAAGTACGTCAGTAACTAAGTAAAGAAAGAAATAAATGAAGACCGCAAAAAATTTTTAGATTAATTGCGGTGAAAATAATTATTCGTTTCTTCACTGGAGACACAGTTCTGAAATTGTCACCTCAAAGTTTTTAAATGTATTTGTATTAATATTAAATATATATTTAGATTCCTTTTCAAAACTTTAAACAGCTTCTAAACATTTTAATTTGTGTTGCAACAGTTTTGGGTATATTTTTGATTGCTTGAATCAATCAATCAATCAATCAATAAATGCTGAACTTGCACTGTGTGTATACAAATACGCTCACCTGTACAGGTAATCTGTGTGCTCCCGGTCCTGCTCATTGCCAGTCTCTCCAGTGGTGTAACCAGTTTCACACTGGGACTCCATCACCTCCAGGGCTGACGTTCCGGGTTTTGGGTCCGTCGTTGATGTTTCATCCACATGACAGGAAGGAGGTTTCCTCAGACTGTGGCTCTTATCTGAGGAGGAGCTGCTGGAGCAAACGGTCCTACGGTTCTGGTACCGGGGCTCAGCACCCTGCTGACTGCTGCAGTCAGGAGCGTGAATGTGGAACGCAAGACACCACTTCATGTCAAAAACAAGTGTATAGTATTCGTTATTGTTAAATAACAGAAGAGTGAGATTGAGTAATTTATCTGTTATTTTGGTCCTTGTCTGGGAAGCAGCCAAACATTTGGGATTATTCGGTGCCCTCGTAAACAGCAAGATTAGAGTTTTTTGAAGTTTGGGACATGTTTGTGCTGAATCCTGCTCTGGAATCATCAGCTGCCACTCACCTGTTGCTGCAGGAGACAGCTCGATGCTCCGCCCTCAGGTGAGGCGCTGCTTTCTCTGATGCAGCAGCGGTAGATGCCTGCTGGGTGCAGCGCCCCTCCCCAACATCGTTCACCTAAGATTATATCAGCAGAGCGCAATCAGCAACCATTTAATATTGTTTATTTGACTATAAAACAGTAATAACAGCATCAGTACAACACAACTATGTTAAAAATATTTATGGCTCAGAAATGGAGAAACAGACTTTATACGGCCTTAGAAAAAAACATGATCAAAAGCAAAACATTGCCAAACTAGAAAAGCACTCAGAGAGCGCAGACCTTTGCCAAGCAGCTCATTCCCCTCCTAATTGGATTTACACCATTATTACACCTGGATCACTATAACTTTCTTTAACATTGCAGTCAATGGAGCTTCAAAATTTGTTCCTCAATATCTCAATTGATTATTGATTGATGTTTATGATATTTGACACATTCATGTAGGGTGGTGACTTCTATCTCACCACTGAATTTAATCCGGATCAGAACGGAATAGCGGATACTGTCGCAATAAAAAAATGGGGGTACAAATTGTGTTTAGCAGGATGAGGAAAAAACTGCTGGACGGATCTTGATGAAAAGTAACGATGGGTCTTGGTCTAATTTAGATCCCGCTCAAATTTTGAGAGCGATCTGGATACAAAAAGATCCGGATTTTCCCCATTTACTTATAATACTGCTTTATCTGGTGAGGCCTTGGCCTAAATCCTGCCTATCACTGCAAAACCTGCAGCGCATAGCTTCATTGGGAGGCATGCCTGTTTCTGGGCTACTCTCGAGTTGCATTGAAGATGCTCAGCTTGCAGGAATGCATATATAATAAATGTCCCATGAATAATGTATAAAAAGGGTTGGGTTTCCTCAGTGCTGCTACGTGAATCTCAACAGAGTGTGGTGTCGCTAAATGATTCAGCATGCAAAGAGTCTGCTACACTCTGCTCCAGATTATGGACTCATTGCAAAGACCTGTCATTTTCTTTTGTGCCGCAATTCTACTAAACAAAACTGGTAAACAATTAAAAAGCATGGTTTAGTTTAGACACAAAATGTCTAATGTTTACAGACGTATGTGGATCGAATATACTGTCCAATGAGTGTGGATCGTCACAGACAGTTCCTCCAAAGATGATCAGAACTGAAACGAATCTTGCGATAAAACAAGTCTGCAGATAATGTCTGCAGAGTACTCCACAAATACTCCGTGAATGAATACAGTATATGAAATACGGAGAGAGAGAGAGAGAGAGCGAGACTACAAGGATGCACCTTTCCCATAATAACTACCACCTGAGGTCCAGTGATTTCATCCCTCTATTACAGGGATCTGCAACCTTTTTCATGACGGTTGCCATTTTATAATATACTCAAGCCCAGACACTACTTTAATAAAATCATTTGTAAATTATCTGTTTTTTTTTTTTTTTTACAGTATTTAAACATGTTCACTTTACTAATAAGTGCCTTAGTTGATTGTTATATGTAATAGTGCACATCCAGTGCTTTTACATGTGTCAATCTAAAAAAAAAGACAATTTTCCACATGCATGCATCGATCAATCCATTTAGTTCTTCCCTCTTGATATAGAGAGCGATGGATCGAATCCCTGCAGCAAACTATTTTTTTCCCGTTAGGTTGCAACAACAATGTTTGTTGAACTTCACCTCTCCAGCAGTTAGCAGGCCACATATACAACCAAAGATCTTTAATATTTTGTTCCAGACCAGCTGGATGGAGTCAGATAGAGCCGGCACCTGAGCTACCTTTCCACGCACGCTTTTGGGTGGACTAGCATGTTTACAGTGGGCGGATTGAACGACTCATGCGCGTTGTAGTTGTACAACTAGTTGTAGTTGGACATAAAGCCCTTCTGCATAAGTATTAAATGTGCCAATCTATGAACGAACCAAACCGACTTGGTTTTATTACATACAGCAGTGTTGCATAGAGATATTATTCTTTTTAAAAAATAATTTCAATGTGTTTTTTTGTGTAAAAATCACAGAATCTTGTTCAAATTTGAATGTAACATTTTGCTGGGAAAAAGAAGCACACTTCATTTCTCACCCAGTCTTGTACATCCTGCCCTTCTGACCGCCTGACCAGAGGCTGATCCCAGTAGATGTTGGCTTTTCCATGGCGCCAAATTTTGCTGCGGGTCTTGTAGGCGTAGTAAGCCGACAGGGACAAGGCCAGCACTACCATCAGACCCAGCACTAGTGCGACCGCCTGAGGGGAAAGATTCAACTGTGAATTTGAACTGACTGACATGGAATAGAAGAGAAGAGAACGGAATAAAAGGAATCCTTCTCACTTCCTCAGGGTCCATGTAGCAGTAGTGATGCAGGTATTGATTGTACATTGGGAGCCCCCCTGGAAACCCAGCCCCCAGGCTACCGCTGAGGCTGGGGCTGCCCTGGATGTTCTGGCACATCATCAGTATGGGGTTGTACAGCATGCTCTGTGAGCTCTGAGACATGGGGTTCACTCCAATCACATAGATGATGTCAATGATGGCCTTAAAGTCAAAGGAGAGCCACAGTCAATGACGGTATTGATTTCAATGTTTTGACTGATGCTGCTAATGTAACGCACTGTTTACGAAAAGAACAAAGACTTATATTCGATAGCCAGGAAATGTCCTTTTGATTAGCTTTTTAAATCTCTTTCTGGACATTCTTTGTCAGTGTGTGATGTGTTTTTTTTTTCCATCTTTAATGTTTTTAAAGATGTTGAGACTCACCTGAAGGACAGCCAGTATGATGTCACAAATAAACACAGTGAGGTAGAACCTGCAACCCCGCATGACCCACGACCGTGAGAAACTCCCAATCAGGAACCCCAGAGAAACCAGGAAGTTAACAGCCGCCATTGAAATCATAGCTGCCTTTGCAGACTGTGGGGTCATGTATGAGCTACTGTAGCCATAGCTGCCTCCATAATATCCCATCTCCGTCCCTGCTGGAACGCCAACGCCGTAGCCCCCGTACCCAAATCCATTCATGTCCCACACAAAAGTTGAAGCCACGCAGGCAAAGATGAGAAAACACATGAGCACCGTAGCTCCATGGAAGGTTTTGACAAATCCAGGAGGAGAAAACCAACGGTAGAAGTACTGAGGCTTCTCCTCCATGTAGTAGGAGTCTGGAGGGACATTAAATGTGTAGGGCGCACACTGGCTCTGGGGGGAGTGAATGTGCGTTGGAGGGTAGAAAGCTTGGGAGGTGGTGCTGTAAGGCGGGCTGTACACTGGGGGGCCACCATCGTAGTATCGAGGCTCATGCATGATTTAGGAGATGTCACTGGAAGAGGGAGGAAATAGAAATGAAACTTAGTCATGGTGAACGCAGCATTCTGGATTGACCCTTGACAAGTTGACCGTATAAAATACATAACTTCACTTCAAATGTTCACATTTGCGCTTTTTCCATTCAGCCCTTCTCCAGTATCGCTTACCCACAAATCATTTCTTAATCAGACCTCATCTTAACCGCTTCAATAATTTAGCAGATAGAAGCCATCTGTTTACTGGGGGGGGGGGGGACCAGCAGTGTGATCTGTGTCCCATTGTTGCTGTGGGACACGCTTAACGGTTTGGTTCATAATCAATTGCTGATTACATTTTTTTAACCTTTTCTGTCATTAAGTAAATAAAACTACCGGAAAAAAAAATAATGCTTCCCTTAATGTGCCGTTCCTTTATTTGCTCTTTTTTACATGACGGAGTAAACAAAACATGTATGTTGTTCTAAACACTTCGTTTTATTTCAGTTAAAACATTGCAAATAAATACTTTTAATTCCGAAATTAATGCCGGGAATTCCTCTTTATACCTACAGCAGGACTGATAACTGATAATATATTGCTTTATACTTTATATTATATTATATATTTCACAACTTACCCAGACACAAGAGAAGGGTTTTCTCCCGTCCAACCGTGTGAGTTTTCTAACAGCCAAATGTCCTCACCAGCGACTGGAAACACTGTCTTTCCCATCCATGCCTGCTCTGCCACGGACAGACAACCATAAAACAAACCTGTGGAATGCCTGTCCGTCTCCGTTCATCCCACGCCGCCGATGCTTCCCATCTGCTCTCTGATGGCCGGTTTACAGGCCAGAGCTGACATCGCTTTAAACATTAATGACTGCATGTCCAGCAGGCAAGTGTGCCGCTCTCCTCTTAGGTCATGTCTTCACGAAACAAACTGTCAAAGAGGATGTCCAAATATCTGTGCAAATAATGACTGGGGATTCGTTTTTGTAATTATAATGATTATGATTTTAATTCAATTAATTAATGAGAAAAGCACTCAGAGAGCGCCGACCTCCGCTCATTCCCCTCGTAATTGGATTTACACCGTCCACATGGTGATCTGAATCATCATCAAAAGGTTATAAATTGTTCAACAAGGTATTTATTGTTCAAAATGATAAACTTTCTTGTTTTTTTCTAAATATATACCATATTTTTCCGACTATAAGCCGCTACTTTTTTGCTGGTTGGACTCGTGAGCCTATTATGACAATTCTGCATATTCAGTCAGATCTGTTCTTTATCCTATTGTGTAGATGAATTACTCTTAATGTGCTAACATACTGTATACCTATCCAGCTGGTGTGTGCTGCATGTAGCGTGCACAACAAACAATCAATCAATCAGCATTTATTGTCATTGTCAAATGAATAACAAGGAAAATGTGTTGGAGCGGCACACACTACTACATAGTCAATCAAAAGTGTACACACGGTATAAACACCCCACCCCATAAACACCCAGTGTAACCATTAGCAACAGCAACATATCCAGTGCAGGCTCAAGACTATTAGCAAGAGTACACAGAACAAGCAGGGACAGCAGTACCATATGGAGATGTGTGTGTGTGCTACATGAAGCACGCACAACAAACTACGTGTGTGTGTGTGTGTGTTGCACGTTAGCATGCACAGCAGGCTGACTGGGTGTGTTGTGTTCTCGGTTGTTGTGTGTGCCACACGTAGTTGAATACTGGTGATTATTAATGTGATTCGTTTTTGATTGTGCAAAATAAATTTCCCAAAGAAGTACGACTTATAGTCCGCTGCGACTTTATTTATGCTTTTTTTCTTCTTTATGACGTATTAATTGACGTATGCAACTTGTACGACGTATAGTCCGGAAAATACGGTTAAAGTAAAAAAGAAAATCTTTCGGCGTAAATATCTTATAGATAGGTGTGGCTTGTATATGTACAGAATATTTTGTCTTTTTTAAAATCTAATGGGTGCGGCTTATAATCAGGTCAGGTGTGCTTAGTAGTAGTTCCACTCCGTATTTAATGTAAGCAACATGTTCTGTTAACAACACTCAGCATGGGTTTAACACTAATTCCAGTCATTTTGTAAGTGGACTGTTTTCCCTGTCTTGCTTGATATGTGACGTCAGTAGCTCAACATCATGAAGCCTCCATGGACCCCTTTGGCCCTCCATAATGTAGCTGGGGGACAGGTCTGGTAGTCTAATATGGCGTTACCACATGACCAAGATATTGTCAGCATAACATCACCTGTCTGGGAGGCTGAAAATGTTACAGTTCTGTAATTGTAAGAAGACGGGACAAGAAGATGGAAAATCCCCTGCAAGTTCATAAAAGGAGCAGTTGTGAACTGGTTTGTTCTGAAAATTACATTAAATGTTTCAATAATCAAAACTAAACAGTGACTAAAATACACCTTGAGTGTTTTTCTGTCGCCTAATTCCTTTCTGGGGTTTTGCAGTAACCAGCAGGAGTTTCTGATCGACACTAACTCTGAGACATCGCTGCGATTCAACACTCTCTCTGTTTAATTCCTAAACCCGTAAATTTAATCCAACTTGTTTTTCTGCAGCTATCTAAAGTTATGGCATCCGATGGTGAAAAGGTCAAACCAACACAGAACCAAGAAAGAGAAAAAAAAGCAAGCAACATTTCAGATGACAACCAGCATTACCTTCATCCATGTAAGAAAAAAAAAACTTGATTTGGCATTCAGAGATGTCATAAAAAAGTCCCTGACTGTACATGTTTTAGGTGGTGGAAGGAAGCCTGAGAACCCGGAGAGAACCCACGCAGACACGTGGAGAATTAATTCATCTCCATGAAATGCATTAGATTCTACAGATAATTCTTTCTGCTACTCTTCATTGTTGACTTTTTGACATGGTTTCCTGTTCAAACGTATGGATTCTGGTTTTGATGTGACGTAACTTAGCTGTCAGATAGTCACAGCGTTCCTTCTTCTCCAGGAGGGATGGATCCTGCAGACAAAAATATCAGTAATTGATTGATTGATGGCTTCATCACTGAGGTCAGACTGGAGTTTTCTCTTCATCTTGCTGAATCAATCTGCTGTACACGCAAATTTACATTGGCACACTTTTCATGATTTTCAGGCACTCAATTTATTTTAAGATTTTTTGTTTAATGCTTCTGGGTGTTTTCACAACAGTAGAAATTCTTACACACTCCATCACTTACGTTCTTCTTCTCCTGATACCTGTTCAAAATGCTTTGAATCCTCTGCTGATCCTAAAACATAACACAATAATCAAAACCAAATAACAGTCACAATTTAATCATATGGAATTGTGTATGGATGAAGTAGCAGAAGTATGAAAGTAAATATCCGTCCCACCTCTTGGGTTTTTCCGTCTCTGAGGAGTCGTACCATCATGGCATCCAGCTCTCTGAATTTATTGAGAGTGGCGCTGATGTCTCTGTGAAGATCTTTGTATTCCTGATACTGATCATAGAAAACAGCTTTGTATTTTTCCTTTTCCTCCATACAACTGATCTCTGGATACTTTCTAGAATGAAGGATGTTAGGGGAGACTAATAAGTTTAACATGCAGTCTAAATTAAATGTGCAGAATTCACATGTCCATATTAAGGAGCACTTTACATGCATAGTTTGAATGTTCACTCACATGATATAGTCGGCGATTATGTGTACTTTTGGGGTGTATTCAGGCGCGATGTGTCTGTTCAGACCAGGAGAGTTCCTCTGAACCTCATGATTTTCACTCGGAGGCTTTTCCATTTTATCCTTGAATGACATACGCTTTGGTTTTTGAGGGATGAGTGGGATGGTCTTCTGAAACTCCTCTTGAGGCTTGAGAAGAAGTTAGAAGAGAAAAGTTATTATTCAGGGTTCAGACCAGGGAAAATTGCAGGCTAAGGAATGCAAAGTTAGAATTAAAAGGAAAAGCTGCGGAATTCTACTGCTTGGAACAAACCGAGCCTCTGATGTTGAATTCCAGCTTTGAGATGGAATTCCATCCTTTCTTATTTGACATCAAACACATTTTCTGACCGTGCTGTTCCTTGCCCGTAGGCGGTCCCTTCGATGCTCGTTAACATGAAGTCTGTTTAGAAGTAGTAATAAGTTGTGCAGCTGAGCCACGGACATTTAGGTAACCTGCTTCTGGGGAAATGACGTACAATAGCCCGTAGCAGAGCGACGATGATATTCATGTCTCCAGCTGTTATTTGCTAATAACTTTACAAACCAAAAAAGAGCTCGCTAGTGCAAGTTCCTTGCAGTCATTGTGTGAAACAATGACAAAATGGGTTGCTCATTCGAGATGGTCTTGAATGACTTTCAGTTTTACTGGATTTGATCTGCAATTTGTGTTTTTGGAGCTGCTGGTGTTTGCCATCATTAATACATTTCTATATTGCAGTCATAAATAAATGGGGTGTCTTACCGACGCACTCATTCAACGACGCCTCGGAGTTACAAAATGTAAAACTACAGGGGGTCGTCGACTTACAGCCTAGACGTGACTCGTTACAAAGTGTTGTTACGACGTGCCGGAAAGCGAGCGAGCGACTTGAGCGTGTGTCAGTTTCTTTTTGCACGGGAGTTTTGTTGAACGACAAAATCGTTTAGCGACGGGGTCTCCGGAACGTAACTCCGTCGTTAAGCGAGGACCACCGGTAATGCTAAAAGGGTGGCGTTAAGCCTAAACCTCACCGAGACTGCCTTTTGTCTCATAATGACAATGTTCAACGGAGCGCAGGTTCAGAAAAAGAGACATTTCCAGGGCCAAAGACAAATACAAATGATTGTTTTCTTTATAGACACTCAACCGTTAAACAGTACCTTGTCCATAAAGCGCTGCCCCTCCCTGCGCGCAGCCTCATGCCTCCACATCTTCAGGCACACAAGGAAGCTTCCTAAATACATCGTCATGTTGATGAAGATGAAAGCGGTTCCCGCCATCTGGCCCCCATCTACACGGCACAGATTGGCCATGATGGGGTTAACGCCTACTGTCATATAGCACAACCCCCCCCGGTTTAAATCGTTCAGGTAGACGATGCCAGCCGCCATGTAGAGCAGGAACATTGCCACATTGAGAAAGGCCTCTGTCAGCGGCCACCAGGGCGAGTCGAGGAGGATGGTGCGATAATACATGGTCATTCCCATCACCAGGAGGATGAGGGTTAGGATCCAGGCGACGGCAGCTACCGCCAGTATAAAGGGAGTCATGGGGCCCCTGTAGCTGTACCCAGACAGGCCGAGCCCATTATTATACGCACCATTATAGAGTCCATAGCTGTTGGACCACTCACTGTCTTTCTGAATGTAGGCGATGATACAGGCAAAGACCATCCCACCAAACAGGAGCTGCAGCCCAGCGAGAAGTCTGAGAAGGCCTGGCCAGGATTTCAAATAAGAGTACTTCAGGTTATAGACCTCCAGCTTCTCAGCGTAGTACTCTGCAGGGTGGATGCTGGTGAGGAGAGACTCTTCTGCTGGACACGGATCAAACAGGTCATCGGGAGGGCTCTCCGATAAGGAGGTCTGATTGGACCCCTGGATTGTCTTGTCTGGTGGTTCGCCCCAGTTCCTGCGCTCCAACAGGGGACTTACAGGAGGGCTCACTCGTGTTCCATTCGGAAGAATCTGGATGCTGCCTTTGCAGGCATTAAAATCATTGCAACTCTCACTTTGTGGCCACCATTTATGGAGGAAGCCTCCCGGAGATTGAGGGATGAGGGATTTAAGCCCGGCCTTCATGCGTCCCCTTTTCTCCTCGCTCTCTTTCCCTGTATGAGACGGATTATTGGATATGTGGCCCGTGGAGATTGTATCACCGTCATCTGTGATATTATCTGGTGTGGGTGTGTGCGTAACCCACACAGGTCCTGGTGGATCACAAATGGAGTTCCTCTCACCAGAAGAGGACCCACCCACACCGTCACACTCTTTGCTCCAGCTTTTCATGCTCCCGGCGGATTTTAGCGATTCACGAGACATAAGCCATCGCTCTGGCCTGTGGGGGGGGGGGGGGAGAAAAGTGATTGGTGACCAAACAGAAATAAATACTCGCAAGCATATATGATTTTAAATGCGCAATTAACAGTTGAATTTGAGCATGTGATCATTTTAAAATGACAGCTTTCGCCTTGACTTCAGGATTGATGTGCATGAGTCAGATTTACGGAGTTTGAACTTTGATTCACCTTCTATAACCCGAGCAGGTTCTATAAGAATCACAGTACATCATGAAGTAATAGAATTTCTTCCTGACAAACTAATCTTGTGTGGCCACACCTTTGTGTAAGCAGGTCCTGAGCTACAAATCATGCCCACGTTACACTTCAAACACGGGGCACATTGTTTTCAGATGTGTTTTATAGTATAAAGTATAATAAGATGTCGTATAAAGTTTATACAACATCTTATTGGCTATTTTAAAGATTTAATCCCCGGTGGGGAAATTTCTTTTTACACTCGATCTATTAAACACATGCAAGGGGCCTGTAGACATGCAAATAATGTAGAGATGGTGGATTAAAGGGTTTTGGGGTTCGGTGCCTTGCTCAGGGGCACCTCGGCAGTGAACTGACACCCCTCCAGCTACCAATTCACACTCCAGACTTTGGTCCACGCTGGACTTGAACTGCCCTGTTATGATGAAGAAGTTAAAACTGGCATTCAATAATTTTTATGTCCAGTAAATAGTAAATAGCAAACAAATATTTAATTGTACAACACATCCGTAGTATTCATATACATTTATTTCTGTATCCACCTTTTTGAAAACCAATAATAAAGATATCATGTGTTGTTCACAACATGACTCAAGCAATTTGAATACTACTACTACTGTACTTTCGGCCTGTCCCCTGAGGGGTAGCCACAGCAAATCAACCTTCTCCACTTCACCCTGTCCTTTGCATTGTCCTCCCCAAAACCAGCCACTCTTATGTCCTCCCTCACTAGAAGATACACTTCCATGTATCTTCTCCTGGGTCGTCCTCTAGCCCTGTTCCCTGGCAGCTCCATCCTCAGCATCCTTCTACCGATATAGTCCCTGTCTCTCCTCTGGACATGTCCAAACCATCAAAATCTGGTCTCTCTGACCTTTTCTCCAAAGCGTCTAACCTTCACTGTCCCTCTTATTGTCTCATTTCTAATCCTGTCCAACCTGGTCACCCCCAAGGAGAACCTCAGCATCTTCATCTCCTCCACTTCTAGCTCCGCCTCCTGTCTTTTCCTCAGAGCCACTGTCGCTAAGCCGTTCATCATGGCTGTCGTCACCACTGTCTTGTAGACCTGTCCCTTCGTCCTATCACAGAGCACACCTGATTCTTTCCTCCGCCCGTTCCAGCCTGCCTGCACACAATTCTTCACCTCCTTTCCACATTCTCTCCATCACTCTGCACTGTTGACCCGAGGTACCTGAAGTCCTCTCCCTTCTTTATCTCTATTCCTTGTAACTTCGCTGTTCCTCCTGGGACCTTCTCAGTTACACACAAACTCTGTTTTACTCCTGCTCACCTTCATTCCTCTCTTTTCTAGAGCAGACCTCCACTTCTCTAGATCCTCCTCTACCTGCTCTCACTGCAGATCACAGTCACCTGCAAACATCATATTCCAAGGAGCTTCCAGTCTCACCTCATCTGATAGTTAACCATCACCATGGCAAACAAAAAGGGGCTCAGAGATGATCCCTGGTGCATCCCACCTCTACACTAAACTCCCGTTACTCCTACTGCACACTTCACTGCTGTCATACAAGTCCTGAAGTCAAGCAATTTGACAAGCTTGCAAATAAATAGTTTAAAGTTGAACAGAAATGAACGAGTCGTCTGTCATTGTAGGAAAAACAAAGATTTATAAAACATACCGGCTTTGTTTGAAAATGGATGAGCAGCCAAGTGAAGTGTGTGAGTTGTGGCACAAAGCAATGCCTTTAAACACACACAGCATCAGAAATATTCCCGACACGGTGCTACATTAGAACATCTCAGGTTTGACTAACAGTGGGCTTTAAAATGAGCTGTGACTCACAGCGAGCTGCTACACAGTAATATTCATTTAACTGTCACAACGCGTCCAAGTGGGAGCACATAAATAACAGAGCATATGTTCTAAGGCTGATTTTCAAAAATATCAAACCCACGATAGTGCCTCCTTACCAGTTTAAGCCCACGTTAGTCTCAGAGTGGATACCGTGGAAACTGACACCTTCTGTAATGGCCAACGTGCTCACCAGGCCTGTTCGGCTCAACCTCCTCGGTCTCTCAGTTTATTTTCTCCTGTCGTTGGATGATCAGTTCCGCATACGCAGGGTGATTAGCCAACGTGTGGAAAACTGAAGGGGGGGGGAGTAAAAGCTTAAACATTAACCTGAAGCAGCCTTTGCTTGTGCTGCCTGGCACCACTAGGTCAGGCTAATATGTGTGTGTGTGTGGGGGGGGGGGGGGGGGGGGGGGGGGAGGCTGACTTTAGGCATTAATAAAAGAGCTGCTGGTGAATAATCTGAATTTTGGATGTAGCCCTCAGCAGGTTCTTGGATTTCAGATCTGTAAGGACAATCTTGATGAGTGAGAAATGATGAATCCATTCAATATTAATACTCATCGGTGGATATATATATATACTTTATACTGTATATATAAGCTTTACACAAGTTATACCTTTATATTTTCGGTATTTTACTTCATCAAATCTTTATGAACAAGATGACACTTATTTTCTGAGATAAGCATGTTTTTGTGATGAACTGCAATTACATTTAATATCTATGATATGTGGAATAACTTCTTATTGTCTCATAATTTATGAATAATTAATTCACTGTGACATATTGCCCTGTTATCATAGAGGGGGCTGGAGTGTTTTTCACTAGAGGGCAGCAACATCCTATGATTTCTCCCTAATTTCCCTCCTTCCTTTTCTCACTCTACTGCCTCTCTCTCTCCGCTTTTTACACGTTCTCCATTTAATTCAGTGTTTCTACTTTGGTGTTTCCATGTTTCCATCCCTGTGCACAACAGCATATTTAACATTTTGCTTTACTATATTTCTTCAGCAAATAACTAATGAAAAGCAGCTAAATTAATTCAGGAAAAGAACTCCCATCTTGAGATATTATCATATTTATAAATAGTAATTTACAGATTCAAGCCTGCAGGGATCGGTCCTGCTAGTCACGTCACTCTGTGCCAGCAACTCTTCCACAGCAGCGTTGATTTTTATGTAGAGAAAGCTCAAGGCAAGGGCATCTGTAGTGCCCCCCCCACCCGCTGCCTTCCCACCCTCACCCACACACACTGCAGTATTCACAGCCAACACAACACAGTAAACACACAATGCAAGCCCTTTTCTCTAGTGAGTCTCTGCAGTGGCCTTGGCCTGAGGCTGTTGGGGCCTGTGTGTCCTCTATTAGGTCTCACCTGCTGAGTAATGTAGAACAATGCAAGGATGGATGGTGTCTAGATTGTTCAACACGGCAAAGGAGCGTGCATACAGTCTCAATGTCCAGTTTAAGATACATAGAATTTGATGAAATGAAGAAAGGTAAGATTTAAGATAAAAATGTGAGATGTAATAATACATTAAATAAATTACATGAGGGCAGAGGAGGTCCTGCTGGCTCCATCTGAATAACTGTCACTAAGAAAAAGAAGAATTCAATGCTTTAAAAAAATTGTTGAAATTATCATATCCTAAAATATCAGAATTAGAAAAACAACATCAGTTTGTTTAAGGAAAACCTAAAACCATGTGTCTTTAGCTTAGCTTAGAAAGAAAATACTGGAAGCAGGGGGAAACAACCGTAGCTCTGATCAAAAGGGGAAATAAAGCTACAGGTGGCTCTGTTTCTGTTTTGAGTACTGTATTGTAGTTTAGTGTGTAGCACTAAACTACAATGACGTTGTTTTTCCCACACGTCTATAACATGTATTCACTAACTTCTCCTCAGTCCTTACTTTTAATTTTATTTGTTTCTATTCCTGATACTGATTTTATTATTTGATTTGATTTGCAATTCATGGTTGTAGCTCTTTTATACTTTTTTTTTGTAATTCTGCAATGCTTTTCAAGCAAAACAGTAAAGCTACCTGTTAAGTTCATTGGTTTCCAGTGCAACATGTTCATCAAACCCCACACTACTGTTTTACCGACCTCTCTCTAACAGAGAAGGGTCAACATATGGTTGATACTGATATGATTGAATCAACTTAAATACAGCTCATAGAATTGAAGTACTAGATTTACAGAGGACTCTGAGTCCAGTCATCAGTCCTAAGAACAAGAATTGAAAGCTGTATATAGAATGTACATCCATTAGAATTGATGTGTAGCCTTGGTCGAAATGACTCTATCAAGTGGAGGACAGTATCAACATGCGTACATAATGAGTGTGTACCTGCGTTACCATAGAAACTGTAGATGCATCCATGTAGACTTTGAGGATTTAAGTCTTGGCACATGGCTTGAGGGCATTGGAAGGAGCTTCCTCCTGTCACAGCTAAATGAAGCAGGGAAGATAAGTCAGCCTTTTACAGACAACCTCATTTTTGTCAACTCAGTTTGCCTCAGAGCTTTCAGAGACACAAATGTGAAACTCAGGAAAGATACAGAAAGAGAAACACAACTGATGCTGAAATAAGTGAAACTCAGAGATCCATGACTGTTATGACAAAACACAAGACTACACCTCTACGACGTAAATACATAGGCAAAAATATATATAAGATATAACATCCATTTTGTTTACGTCGCAAGGCATTCTGGGTGTGACATGAAACGGCTGCAGCACCCAGTTCACTGCTATTGTTTAGTATGGCAGCAATTGTTTTCAGCAGCGATCAGCTCCTGCGTTCAGCCTTTGCAGTAGTAGAAGTATATTAGTGTGTATTTAGACAGATTTGTCAAAACAGCCAGGGATTGTTTTAAAAAACATTTGGTGGAATTAAAAAGCCCGTCACTCCCACTCTCCAGCAATGTACATGAAAAAAGTCAGCAAGATCAATATTCCTATTCTCTCTGATTTCCCTAAGTGTATGCTAAAGTGATAGAGAGCGCATTAAACATGATGCAGCTGCTAACTATTAGCTCATGAGGGAGACAGCGAGGAAAGTTTTGCCTGTGATAAATTCAATAAATGACTTCCCTTCCTGCACCGAGTTATCCCCCAAAGGACCTTTTCACCCTGCAAACTGATCCCCCTGATCCCTCCTTCCCCGGTCCAAGGGTCGTCACCGGTTCTCCTTTTCTCACTGTTGACTACTTTTGGGGGGGGGGGGGGGGTCTTTGGTAATTTAATACATCTTTTCTTTTTAATTTACACCTAAATAGAAGTATGTGTAGCAGCAGTTTCAAAAAAATCAGCATTGATTTGCTCTTCCATCTGTTTAACAAGTAGTTGCACCAATGATTGTTTCCATATCAAATGATAAATACAGCATTCCGTTTCATTTTGCTGTACTCTCCTGAGAGGCATGGTACATAGAGAGAAGTGCTGTGCTCTGGGTCGTCACTGCGGTGTGTGTTTGGAGTTGTGCAGCAACAACTGCCGGGGTGACTGACTGCCATTCTCGTGAAACATCAGTCTGCTGCCAAGTCCCTCTTGGTTTGGTTGTAATTAACATTGCTGAGCTCTGTTTGTGCACGTGGAAATGAATAGTAGCTTGTTATTGGAGCATTCATTTGTGTTTTGTCTTTGTGCGTCTCGCTGATTTGCATTGTGCAGCCCATAATTCACTTTGGAACAGCAGCGTGCCCTCTGGGGTGATTTTAGGCTTCTGACATCACAGCCTCATATAATATAGTAACATGTGATGTCGAACTCCGTAGTTTTCTCTATCTGACTATGTCGTCATGTCAACTGCTGGCTGTCCAGGCGGTGTCCAAAAAACAACGTGGGCTTCATAGATAATTGGTGGGAATTCTGGGAACCTGGACCTTATTAGGAGAGACGGTATCCATCCTACGTTTGATGGTGCAGCTCTCATCTCTAGCGATATGGCCCAGTTTGTTAGTAGACAACCAAAACTCTGACAATCCAGAGTCATCTGTTCAAGGTTTCTGCATGTAGGGAATGTTTTTTCTTGCCTCTGTAGCCAAAGTGCTTGCTCTTGTGGGACAAGTTGGGTTCTGTCTTTCATTGCTACACATGTAATGTGCCTTGAGAATGACTTTCTGATACGATCTGATGCTATAGAAATAAAAATGAATCGAATTGCATCTGTCGACACGTGTGACAAGCCCACCGGTCCGTGTCACAGCTGACCTCGGGCTCGTCTCCTGAGGTTAATATTAGAAGACACGCTGTCAAACGTTTACATCATCGTTTTGTTTATTTAATGGAAAATAAACCAGAATAAACTGTTTTAAAGGTTCATCTACAGTTGTCAATAAAGAAGAGGAGAGTTCTGAGCATAGCTGAAGATAGTCTTTAATGATTTGACCTTGGTGTTGCTCCTTGCTCGGACAGAAAGTCACCTGAAAAATGAAGAAAGAGTGAACTCCATACAGAGAACATGTTAATTGCCAGCCATTAAAAGTTGATTTATTCCAGTGCTACTACGTACATTATGCATCATGTGGCAGTGTACACAGAACAATGATTGGGTTACAATTCTTCACTTTTGTTTTTGTTCAGCAGACGTTTTTTCTGATTCCTGCTCTTTGAGGAGATCCTGCTTCTCAGGATGTGTTTGTCACTTTGACTAATCTACCAGCAGAATAACATCATGAACATCCCTCACTTTACTACAAAATGTGTGGAGTTTTTTTATTTTCTGGTGGAGAAAATAGGGTTACTATTAAATATTGCAATGGAGTTTTGGCAGGACTTCATTGGAGAACATAAATCTACACAACAAGGTGAAAATAAATAAATAAATAACAGAATCGAATCATTCCTCCATGTATTTAATAAAGTGTGTCTTTAAACACCTTATGTCCTTATTTGTCTTTTCATTTTGAATGCTTGCTGTGCATTGAATCCTCTACCTTTTCCCCCTGTGGTTCGCCAATTGTCATTTTCTCAGAACGCCCACTGAGTCAGTCAGACAAGACCTTATACTATTCACTTGTCCCTTATTTCAGTTTATTCTGTCCATCCATCATGTTCAACCCTGATGTCCCTATTGATAGCATTAGCATCTATAGTTTTAAATAGCAGCTCTTTAGTCAGTATGTTACATTTTGTTTTTGTCCGCTCCTGCTCTCTGTCTCTCTATCACTCTCTCTCCATCTTTTTGTTTTTGATTCTCTTCCTACCTGTCCTTGTCTCTGTCTCGCCCTCTCTGTCATTGTCTTTCTACAGCTGTGTCTCTCCCTCTCTCTCCTTCTCAACCCAGCCGGTCCAGACAGATGGCCGCCCACTACAAACACTTGGTTCTGTCCAATGTTTCTGCCTGTTAAAGGAAAGTTTTTCCTGGCCTCCGTTGCCAAAGTTCTTGCTCTTGTGGGTCAAATTGGATGAATGATCAATTGAATTGAATGTTCCCTGATGAAAGATGAAATCCTTAGCATCAGTGACCTTTGCTGGTGTAACTGAACAGGACACATTGTGGAACATGACCTGGGCGTTCCCTGCTTTCTCCTTCATAATTTTCTCGTTTTTCTATTCGGACACTCAAAGGCCTTAGCAACAGGCATCTCTCTCTGTATGTGTGTGTGTGTGTGTGTGTGTGTGCGTGTGTGTGTGTGTGTGGGGGGGGGGGGGCTGATATTCTTAATGATGACTGATGACAAAGGCAAAGCAAAATTTGCAAAGTGATGATGAGTAGGAAATATATCCTACGCAAGCAGGAATTCCTCAGTTATTCGTCCTTACTCATTGAATGACACTGATTGAAACAGATTCAGTAATGACAGGATGAACCTCGATGACTTAGCGGCTCGGCCAGTAAAGAGTCAGGCTTCATCAACTCAAGCTGAAAACAAAAAGGATGGTATTCATGCTTGATTAAGTTCCACTCAGAGCAAACTGAATACGATCCTAAATGCAGTCCTCTCTGTCCACTGAGGGGTGGACCCACTCGCTGTCTCACGGGGTCGGACTTGGACTCATGACAGAGAAAAGCAGAAATAATTACAGCCTAAAGCCACATTAGCAATGCTACTTGTCTGTTCATTTATGACTTTTAACTCTCACGTTATTTTGGAACTCAAATTATCTGTGCAATTTTATGATCTTTTTATTAATGATCTCTTCTTGGACGGCACGCTCCGCTGTTAACCATCTGACCTCCTGCTATTCCTTTATGATGAACTTTGATTTATGAATTTTTTTATGAATCTATAATTCATCACAACTCTGGGATACATCATATGCCATGCTAGCATTTCAAATATGTTCCCTCAGTTTAAATGTTTCAGTGTTGATTAAAAGCACAAACTCCTTGAGGCCAAAATATGGAAAATCATTTTTGGTCACCTTAGTTTTCCTACATGTGTCTGCATTTTTGCCATTCGAAATGTTTTCTTCTTCTTCTTCTTCTTCTTCTTCTTCTTCTGTAGTTTACCATAAAGACTGAAATAAAGGGAAGCAGCCAGCCCTCCTCTCTAAGAAGGTAATATGAGCCATTTACAAGAGGCAAAGCTCAATAATTAACAAGTTTCATTTATTTATTTAGGGGCTGCTAACAGTTTTACCCTAAAACAACTTTTGTTTTCGAGCTGTTCTTTCAAATGACAATGAAAAAGGCCCCTGAAAAAGTGAATGTTTGAAACCCAGCCCCCGATTCTAAATGTTTGAAAATGCCACCGTACTGTTGCTTTTTAAGACTCCACCTATTCTGCTGTGAAACAGTCCTGACACTGATCTAAGCTCTCTGGCTTCCAGTAGGAGCTTTATGTTCTCCATACAAGCATTAGGGTAGCATCAGTCTTCTTATCCAACACTCAACCAGAGTTTATTTTCAAAAATGTCACACTCCTCCGTTAAACTTGCAGAGGGACCAACTCATCAAAGTTTCTTCAGCAGTTTTATTGGTATCCTTTCAAGATTCTTGCTTAATAGATACTTTTCTTCAGCGCATCTTTTAAACAGGGAATGAATTACAGACTCACATTAATGCAACTCTCTAGTCTCTGCACCTCTAAAAACCCATGTATCCCAGCAAAAAAAAGATTTCGATTCAAATAAGAGAAAGAAAGAAAGCAGCAAACAAAATTAAACCAAAATCAAAATCACATAAATAACTTAAAATAATTAAGCCATTAGTGGAAGATTGTGTTCCATCATCATTTTTGCACAATACCTTACAAAGTAGTTGGGTGAGTTTCTCCATTAGCATTTATAGTTTTATACTTCCCTATCCATCTCCTTGTCTTTGACTCTCCTCCTACCTGTCATTCTCTCCCTCTCTCTCTCTCTCTCTCTCTCTCTCTCTCTCAACCCAGTCGGTCAGACAGATGGCTGCCCACTATGAGTCTTAGGTTCTGTCAAAGGTTTCTGCCTGTTAAACTGAAGTTTCTCCTTGCCTCTGTTGCCAAAGTGCTTGCCCTTGTGGGTCAAGTTGGGTTCTGTCTTTCCCTGCTAATCCTGTAAAGTGCCTTGAGATAACTTTTTGTTATGATCCGGTGCTATAAAAAAACTTGAATTGAATTGAATTTGTGTGTGTGTGTGTGTGCGTGCAGTGGTGATAAAGGTAGACTACCGGTACTACAGATTTCATTGTTGTGTGTAACTGTGCAGCATTGAGCTACAAGTGAAATTGATCACAAATACTCCCTCAGTCTGTATAACCTTTTCTTCCTCCCTGAACTTTTTCATTTCTCATGGCGTTAGTAGAAATCAAAGTAAAAAAAAAAACTGTTTCCAAAATATTTGGAGTTGCTGTGTAATGGAGGCAATGCTATGCATTACAGAAATACATTTTCTTTAATATAGTTTGGACAGGAATGTATCTGAAAAAGGAATGCAATGCTGTATTCAGACTGTTAACTTTGTAAAAAAGCTCTGAAATTATTCATTAAACAACCCTCTCCTATTTATACAATCAGGCACTGAAAAATCACATGTCAATATGTAACTAAAAAAGTTAGTCACCCTCATTTCCCTTGGTAAGAACAAGGAAGCTAAAACCTTGAAGTTGGCAACTGTGTAAATTTGTCCTGCCCAGTAGTAATGCCTACGCCTTCCCTTTGCTCTTTTCTGTGACACTTTCCCCTCCCCCTTAAGCACATTTTTCAACGATGACCTAAAGTCATAGCTTTCATGGCCTCTTCTAAAGCTTTCACCCCGTCCTGTGGGGAAACATCCATGACCCTCGTCTTCTGAAAGGGAGATCCAAAGTTTTGTGTCACTCTCCTCACCATCCAAAAACCTAGACGCATGGACGGTTGGGTGTGTGCGTGTGCGTGTGTGAGTGGGGGGGTCCTCCATGGGCTCAGAGGGCCAGCAGGTGAGCCGAGGCCCTCAGCTCCACAGATCAACATCCCCCTTGTGGTTAAGGACTCTCCGGTGTGATCGCCAGCTCTCACGCCAGCGACCCTAATCCCAGTCATTTTTTTTTAACTATACAAGGGCTTTTATAAGAAAGCTAACTTGGACAGCCACACAATGGCTAAAACATAAACCATATCTCTACTTTATCTCGGTTTTTCAGTCATTTAAAAAAAAAATTATCTTTCTTTTTTTTTTGGATGCATTTATGTTTTTTTGGAGTTAAAGTCTGTTTTCTTTTCTTGGTTCTGTTGGAGTATCTCTGATCCAGTTCTGTGCTGAGAACCTCAGTCGCAGAGCAGATGGTTTTTGGGTGTTGTGTGGGGTAGGGAGGCAGGGGAGAGGTGGGAGACACTGATTAATGGACTCTCTAGCGGTTACAGCTTTGGATGAGAGTAATGAGACGATTGGTTGATTTGAGAAAGGCGGGGCTAGAAGGTGATTGCAGAAGGTTTGTCAAGGCTATCCACTATCAGAGGAGGTGTGTGGTGCTGTGGAGGGGGATCGCCGCCTACGTGTGGTGGAAGTCCAAGATCTCTCAGAGCGCTCAGAGCGTTCTGAGGCTAGTGAGGCGGGCCGAAAGCGGTGAACAAAGCCATCCAGGAAGTCCTGCTGCTGCTGGGTTATGGCTTGGGAGATGAGGCAGGGCAGCGCCTGCAGGCTGCCCGTCACCGAGTCCAGCTTGTCCTCCAATGTGCCGATGCGCTTGTCCAGCTCCTCACTCCGCTCCTGCAGTTCTGACACCAGGTCATACATCACGTTCTGGGTCTAATGAAGGAGAGAAAGTAAATGTGTTTATGGAGGTGCAAAAACAGGAGGACAGAGAATGAAGAGAGGGCATGAGGAGGGAGACGAGAGAGCAATTTAAAATCAGTTTTTCTGTGCATCTACATTTATTCATGGAGGCTGCACACTAAATTTAAAGAACATTCTATATTTTTTAATACATGCATATATGCAATTTTTAAAAAAGCAAGTTTTTCACACTGCTTGAACAGAGACAGCAGCCTTATCTTTAATAAAGTATCGCCCTGGAGAAGGGGCAAAACATTATTATGTTCACTTGTCAAAATGTCAAAAATAAATAAATACTGAATGTACTATTTGTACAAAATGTACAAAAGACAGTCGTTGGTTGGTGACCAATTTGAGAAGATGTATACACAAAGCATTGCCAAGGAATGTGATAGTTTATTACATGTGACCAGAGTAGACAGTTTGAACCGGAAGAGAAGTCAATAATGACAGGAAGCAGTGTTAGGAGGGGCCACAGTTTCAGCAAATCAGCATTGATTTGATCTTCCATGTGTTTAACAAGGAGCTGCACCGATCCATTCACAGCCTGAGCAGGTGTTTAAAGCGTTATGCGTATCCCTGACACAACATTCATATCATGAAAAGTGTCTCTAGATAATATATTGTTCCCAAGTGCATGCAGAAGTGCTGACGTCAAAGAGCGTAATATCTGCACGGGATGTTTGTATTCAGATTATAATATTTTGATGAGAATATGACAAAAATTATTTTTCTGACTTT
The DNA here is from genome assembly GCF_040956055.1 of Brachionichthys hirsutus. NCBI lineage: Eukaryota > Metazoa > Chordata > Actinopteri > Lophiiformes > Brachionichthyidae > Brachionichthys > Brachionichthys hirsutus. Next base: position 3,999,812 of record NC_090911.1, on the reverse strand, counting down.
GCATTCGTACAACATTTCTGTTTCATGCCTGAGCGAAGTATTGTCTTTGGGACTGAACCTCGTGAACTATTGTAGGCTGTACATAGATGGATCCGGTCTTTGACCCTTCTTCTTCTTCTCTGCTCTGCTTTGGTGGGCTACATCTCGATAGGTGTGTCTCACCCTCATACAGGCACACAGTGTTTGGGCTCTTACAGAACCATGAGGATTTTATTCCATTTTAATTGTTACAAATATATAGACCCAAAAGGAGACAGAAGTCTTCATATATTGTTTCTGTTTTGGTCTCCTGTGATTTCACCATCTTGTCACAAAGGATAATAGTAAAGTCACAAGCAATAAAAAAACAATATATACAAGTTGAAAGGTGATAGCATTTCTTTAAGAAGTGATGGTAAAATATTTATTACAGCAACTTGAAGGTTACATTACATCGGACACTTACCTTTGCCAAGTCCACCAACGTGTTGGCCTGATCATTGAGTTTCCTCTGCTCCATCTTCACACTGCGCAGTCTGGTGGAGGTACGGGGAGGAAGGAACAGGAAGAGGAGAGAAGGAGGTGGACAAAGGAAAGAGTGGATGAAGCCAAAAAAGTGGTGGAGGAAGGAGAAAGGGAATAAAGTGAAGGAGAGCAGTTTGCAGGAGGGGAGCACAGACAGACAGGTTGGGTTTAAGGTGGAGCAGAAGGAAGGAGGAACAACTTATTAACAGGCGTGTTCTCCCTGATGAGACAGAGAGAACAGCCTGCATTGTAGATATAAATGCATAAAATACTTTTCTGAATATCGATACATACACACACACACGCCTTATATATATATATATATATATATATATACACATAGTAATACCTCTACATACGAGTGCTCTGAGATACGAGCCAGCCTGCAAGCCTATTTTGCTTCCAGATGCTGGTGCTCGATCGGCGAGCGTTTCGAGTGCCGCTTCACTCGTTCAGTGATTTTCGCTGTATTTCTTAATTTTCAGCTCTGGGCTGGTTCTTCTGCGTGTAGCTCAGGTAGGGGCCCCGGGGGTTGTTTTCGGGTTGCTGTGGCGGCTTGGGGTGATCTGGGGGGCTCATGTTGCCATTGTTGGGCCCGGGATGACTGCCCCTTTCTTAGGTGGAGGTTTCATGCATGCCAGGTCCACCACTACAGCACCTATCAAAACTCGATTTGAGAATTAACTCCGCCCACAGATCTCTGAGTCAGTGGAGGTTGCTGGGTTAGCTGGTCTCACTATGCTCTCCCTCCTTTTCCTCAGATCTCCCGAGAACTTGATGATCCAGACTTTCCTCTCGAGACTGATGTGAACCTGGTGTATTGGGACAACTCTTGGTTATGGTTGGATGAAAGGGATAGAATCAAGGAGCACAAATAAAGCAATTGCACTCTTTTCAGAACACTGTATTTGTCACTTTTTGTTTGTCCATGTTGTATGTTCACGGCGGTGTGCACAGCCCTCTATGGCGGTAAGCAGGTAATAAAACTAATAAAATATGAATAGGCTAGTCCACCAAGAGGGCAGGTGACGGTCACAATCACTGTAAAAATAAAATTGCATAGAACTCTAACAGTGACTGACGTTATGTACGTTGTCACTGTGGAGCACGAATGCAGACAAGGTTAAAAAAAAAACGATACTGGGGGATTTGTGAGAATGCATTATCTATCCAATATTATTACAGGCTCAATTAATAATCATTAAGTGTACCGTTGATTCCCAGTGAGTTCTGTCTGTGACCGCTAATGTCATCATTGAAAAGAGAAATATAATCTAAGATATAATAATATAATTAAATGTTAATAAGTAACCTTCATTCATAGTAACCTTCATTCGTGGTAGCATTCTCTAGGTGGAAGCATTGCATTGCAAGTGGACTGACGGCTGCAGCATAAATCTGACACTTGGCGCTCCTGAACCAGAGACTGTCCTGTGTGAGGTTTGCTGCTATAAAATAAAACCACCTTCAAATTATATATTAAAAAAAAAAAAGGAAGGTGGTGAACACCTGAACTGAACGAGTGAAACGTGCTCACAGCGCTCGCCCGTCTAGCGCCACCATCTGGAAGTTCCTCGCATCTCAAATTTACGCTCGTCTCTCAATGCAAAGTGTTGCTTGCAGGTTTGCTCGTGTCTCGGAACACTCGTACGTCGAGGTATGACTGTACATATATCTTTATGTGTGTGTGTGTGTCTATATATATATATATATATATATATATAGACACACACACACATATATATTTATATACATATATAAGTAACATACAGTATATGCAGATATAGATATATGTATACATCTACACACACACACACGCATTCATGGTCTGCATCAATACAGTAACAACTAAAACATGCAAAATTGCGGAAGCATACTACGATTCATTTGAAAAAACAAAAAGTGTTTTTATCAGCTTAAATTGTGGTTGTCCCTCAATAATAAAGTTTTAAAATAAGCAATGCTGATCAGTTTCAATGTTGCGAGATGAAGCAACTTGAAGCCAATAATATATTCTTTTTGCAAAAGAAGGTGGAAAATTTGAATGCAACCCTCAAATACATTATTATTATTATATTTAAAAATACGTTGTCCCCCAGCAAAAACATAATATGCTTCCATACCAGAAACCCCCCAAAATCAGTTTCAAATCAAACAGTGCGATTTGTTTCCATCCAGAAAGGAAAGCATTACACAAAAGATGACATGCCCTTTGTCAGTGCTGCACACAGCTCAGTAGGGCTTCATAGATACACACCGGTCATTCAGTAAGCGTGCAGTGACTGAGTGAATTTGTGCACGATGAAATGTGAGAGCTGGGTTGGGTGCGCGCACACGGGTTGATGGCGGTCTGTGCATGTGTGGATGCCACAGATAAAAGATGAAGCGTGCCAGAAATTAATTCCAATGACACTCCTGAACATTCGGCAACATGGACGCTTCAAATAACTGCCAATGACATGTGGTGCATGTTTTGTGATGCCTTCAAAGTTGTGTCTCTTTATCTCTAATCAAATGCATTATGGCATAAGAAATGCTAAAGCCGATGTGAATAATGTGCCATCGTTAGCAGAGGCATCACGCAGGCATCATCTGGATGTGTGAGAAAAAGAATGTCCCTGTCCTGCAAATGATGAGACAGGAAGACAGTCAAGGGCATTTATTCATGTGAAAATCAGTTTATGAGAGCGTCACTGTGAGGAAGCTTCTGTCTTGTGTCTGTTTGCTTGTCTTTGTCTTCAAGGCAGTCGAAGAATCAGGGCTAAAAGCTAAAGGCGCTGCTTATTAGTATAGTGCATCACAGATACAGATTAATTCTCCAACCTAAGTTGTCGGTGTTATTGGTGTTTGATTGTATATACGGCAAGAAAAAACTAAAGCAGAAGTGAAGATTAAACCAGTAGCAAAATGCTAAATCTCATTAGAGCTACTTGACATTACTCTTGTCATGTGCGTTCATGTCATCACAAAAGCATCAGGAGTGTAGGATGATGTTCTATTGATGCAGGTTAATATAGCCTCCAGAGCAGCTATATTAATGATGGGCAACAGTATACAGTACATCTTAGATGATTATGAACCGCTGGTCAAGCCAAGAAAGCTCCAAGCTCATTCTGCGCAAGATGCTTTTCTTTCACACGTTCAACCCTCCGCTAGTTGCACCAGAGGTAAATGTTGATGCTTGGTTTCAATATTTTTTTTTTGTTTCTCTCCATTCAAAGGGGGGATGGGAGGGATAGGGAGGATAATGGAACATGGACGTAAACCAAAAACCAAAAAGGATCAGCATCCAGTAAATTCATTGGTTTGTTTTTCTGTAAAAGAATTTTTTCATGCATGTCAAATGCAGACATGAAGAGGAGGAGTAGGAGGAGGAGGAGGATGTTGAGGAAACAGTAGGAGGAGGATACATAGAAGACTCAACTTACTTCTGAGCTCTGCAGTGATAGAGCAAAACAAAGACAGAACACAGTACAGAGTTTTAACCCCACAACATTCACGAAACAAGTGGAACCGTTACACTTCTCGATGTAAGCACGGGGTAAAAGGGGGCTGGAGGGAGAAGGGGAGGGGGCGGGGAAAGGGAAGGACCATTACACTCGACTGCAGTTTGTGTTCTTCTGTGTGTGTGTGTGTGTGTGTGCGTAGAACAAATTACGCTACCAGAAATCTCCATTTCATCAATTGATTAGCAATGCAGTCATTAATAATAGAGCCTCAGTATTTTGTATTTAAAAAAACAGCAATCAAGGAAATGACATCAAACATTTCAGGGTTGACATTTTGGTAACATTCTGTGGGCTTTTATTGGGGGGGGGGGGCGCATGCTGAGTGATTCTCCTCGCTGGCTGGTGGCGACCATCTCTGCCCATATTTCGGTCAAACATCTCGTTACAAGGCTCATCAAACGACGCGTGCAGCGTGCAACTTACTGGTGAATGGCTTGGAGGAACTTGCGCTGGTGTTTCCGCACCTTGGCGTGATCGATCTTCTTGACCAGCTTAGTGTGTTTGTAGATGAGCCATGTTTCCCTGAGTACATTGGCAGCTGTGTTCTTTACCTGTGAAGCAAAATGAAGTCTCACGGTTTTTATCAGACGTTCACGATTAATACGGCCAAATTATCACCATCTGCAAAACATCAACAACAGAGAAAACAAATCTGAATATTCAATGTCATTTTTTAGATGACACTTTATGTCTTTGTTACAAGAATACCAGAGTAGCATCGTGCAGCAGACTTCAAATCTCCCAAGTGGAGGAAAATGAAGAAAGGGTCAAAGAGAAAGCAAAAACAGAACCCAAAGGAGCAAAATTAAAGCACAACGAGAGTAAGTCACGCAAGTTAAGAAATATCCAAGAACGAAATTTGAAAATGTAAAGAAAAAAGGAGTGTGTTTTAAATTTAAACTACGTATGTTATTAATATTAGTACAGTAATACCTGCTTTTCCCCGCATGAACTTCTCATGTCTTCCAGATCCTCTGCCAGCAATCAGCTCATTCCGGTCACCTGTGCTCCCATGCACACCTGCAGCTAATCTGTCATCAGCCCGAACACTGCATATACTCAGCTCAGACACCACACCCTTGCCCATTGGATTCGTCTGCCCGATTGATCTGAATTGGCTGGTTTCTGAACACTGCCTGTTTTTTTGGACCTTCGCTTGCCTGCCCCTTCGGTTCTGTCCGCTGGTTTGGACTGACTGCCCGGTGTGATTAAAAAGAACAGTTTCTGGATTCCCCCTGTCTGTGCCCTGACAAACGTACAATTACAATACGCCATGGTATAAAGTGTATCTGTCCCTCCCACCTACAATGGGAGCCTATCAGCTTGTGCTAAACAAGCCCAAAGGCAATGACTCCCAATCAATGTCCACTTCAGGGTGTCACTAACTATTCCATCACCCAACAACTCGGGCACAAAAATCCCAACACATTAAAGGATTTTATAAAAAGGCAATACGGAAACAGTAAAGTTAGAGATTAGAAATTATATTAACGCAATTTAAAAACATGACGTGCTAAATAGGACTGTAACTAATTAATTGCAATTAACGCAATGATCTGACATCCCTATAAGGAAGGACAATAATCAGGCTGTCCATACATTCCCGAGATTATTTTTGGATTGAGAAACAAGAAAATTTCATTTAAAAATAATCTTAATTTTTACAACTTTTCAATTTTTTTATTTTCATTTTATCGCATCGTTTCACTTTAGGCCTCCATGTTGTCACCAACAGGTTTCGGAACACTCGTACATCAAAGCACTCGTATGTCGAGGTATTACTGTACTTCACTGGCAGCAATACTGTGTAAATAGACACTATTTGTACCATGCTGTATTACAGTTTACAGCATGTAATACAGCACAAGAGTTTTCTGGTGTCACGTGAACTTACATATATTTTTACAGTGTAAATGCAGTGGTCTACTGTGACTCACTCGTTTGCAGAGTTGTGTGTCCATCATGAAGTTGTGGACATGTTTCTCCGCCTTGGTCAGCTCCAGCTTCCTGGCGACCACTGCAACCACCAAAGCAGTGCAACCAGCTCCCTGTTGCACAAAGACATGGTCAACCAAACATAGCAGCTGCTTCGAAAAAACTTTAAAATACCTTGATTAAAAAAGAAAAAAAAACAGTATTGCATGATTTCAATAATCAATAACATGTAGGGGATTATTTTAGCTGACTGTGTTCAAGAATCACAGATTTCTTTTTCCATCACTTTTATCTTTGATAACATAAATAAATATGGTAACATAAAATAAAATTTGAGTTTGTCACAGACTTGTATTTGTCATGAACCACTAAATCACATATAAAGTCAGCTCTATGTTGTGTTTCTAGTTTGTAGTGAGAGCTGAGCTGTGTTTCTAAGAGCGAAGAAGAAGAAAGGAACCAACCATAATCCCTGTAAGTAGACACACGCCTTTCCCACAGTATGTGTGTGGCACCATGTCCCCGTAGCCAATCGAAAGGAAGGTAATCGAGATGAGCCACATGGCTCCCAGGAAGTTACTGGTCACTTCCTGTTTGTCATGATACCTGAAGTGATGAAGATAAGCAGAGGTGGAGTATACACAGTCAGTCAACCAGCACAAAGGGTGCTTGAATGTGAGCGTACTGTAAACGGCCGTGGTGCTGTGGTGGGTGGAGGACATGGAGGTGGTGTGGAGGGGGGAGGTAAGAATCCCGATGCAAAGTATTTACCGGTACACTGGATTTGTTAAGACAGTTTGACAAAGAAGCAAAAACAACCCCCAAATAAATCTGTGTTCTAATTTAATAAAAATAAACACATGTTTGTATTCTAGCGGTACTATCATTAATTTCTGCTTTTCAGGAATCTATATCTGAGAAACTCATTAGATGAAAAGCTGTAACAGAAAATTAAAATAGGCGTGGAGGCAGAAAAAAAAAGCAGATAGTGTCAGTGTTTTAAAATTAAGCTGATGGCATGATTCAGACTAAACTTGTGTCTCTGCCTATTTGGTGAGAGGAATGATATGAAGCAACGTTTACAAAATGTGTCTGAAGTTGAATCACTTACTCGAATATTAGCATATCAATGCAAATTTTAGATGGCAGGTTTCAAAAAAGCAGAGAGGGAGGCCGCGTCACGGTAAGCGAATGGATAAAGCACGCCGCGGGGTCAAACATGGTTTGGAGATGGAGATGAGAAGTAAACAAACAAATGTCATTCAGAGGCGCGGCTGCATTTAGTCAAATGGACAATTGGTCAGAGTTTGCTGCAAATATTTCCTCCATAGAGTTTCCGCCGCACCCAGAAAGATTTGGCAACGCAAGTCATCACTTCCAAGAACTCGTTTGTTGAAAATAGCTGCAATAGCAATGCTTATGTTGTCAGTCCACAGGCCTACAGTTCATATGCAAAAAAAAAAAGAAAAGCTAATTAAAGACAATACAAATCTGAATTGACGATGACATTCCCAAGCAAGACAAAAATCCTTCACAGAGGCAGCCCCGCCTTACCCCCCCCACCCAAGTTCACCCACCCACCCTCATTCACCCGACTTCATTATTCTCAATGGGCTGTCTAGGAGGAGATTAGATCATCAGAGTTTGGTTCAAATAAAATATCCTTTAAACTCTTTGAGACAGCATCTCGCTAACATTCCTCTGACAAGACACAGAACAGGGATTCCCATTTCTCATGCTTTTTAGAGGTTGCTCTCTGGGGTGTTTCTGACCAATCATGAATTGCTAATGGCTTTGAATAATCCCGAGGTGACCCAGTGAGTGCACTTAAAATGTCCGGAATGATCACCTCGACCATTTCTTTCTAAATGAAGGGAAATAAACCCAACAACAATAAAACAAAACAAAACAAACAGTTGGTTTTGCATAAATGCCTGCTCATTCTCCTCCTCCAAGACAGTTCATTGTTGTCGGATACAAAAACACATCAATTGTTCATGCCTTCTGCAGTTCTGGAAAAACTCCTACTCTGTCGATTCATGCTCAAAGTCAGAGGAGAGAGCGACCAGGAGCACTTTCTCCCTCAGAGTTGCAAATAAAAGGTGCGCAAGTCTGTAGAACTCAAACTTCTTAAGTGACATGCAGAGAAGCAGTCTGTGAAATACCATGCAGGAAAAAAGAAAGGTGTCTGCATCCTGCATGCGTCAAAGCCAGTATATTGAGAGCAGGAGAGCGATGGCATAACCTTGAGTCCATTTGGAGATAGAAACCACCTCTGACACACACTGCAGTATCATCAGGTGGGGGTCGGGGTGGGGGGGTGTTGTTCATTTTCTCAGATGGGCTTTCATTTATGTACAGTGTGGGGGAAGATTGGACGAGTAACAGAGGGAATTTGCCACCCCAGTCTCTTTTACCTGCATCTCAGCGCTTTAGCGGCTGCCCTTTGATTGATGCCAGGGGGCTCAACTTGATCAGCTGGCTAAACATCTTAATTAGAAATGACTGCTGTGTTAATTTCATTCATCTTGTCATCAAGGCCAGCAGAGAGTGAGTCATGTCTTCAAGGCAGGTAGAAAAGCTACAATTCACTCTGTTACACTCCATGAATACGCTTACCAAAAAAAAAAAAAGATGTTTTAGTGTTTGTTAGCAGCAACAAATTTTGGGGAATGTTTAATTATCTGTCTTAGTGAAAGGTGGATATATTTTCATGGCATATATTTCAATCAGAGCAGAAGACAGCAATATGGGAACAGAGACAGAGGCTGAATGGGGAGCTAATTAATAGCATTTTAAGGCTCTCAATATACTGTGTCATGTTTTAGCATGGAGAAGAGCTGGCACCACTTTCCAGGATAAGAGCTATAGCATCTGAGTAGACAGTTTTATCCCCCACTGGTAAATCCTCCCTAACAGAAAGTCTGCAGCAGAAGCAGTATCGAGAAATCGCGTAATATATGAACATTATTCATCCAATACTGGCTGTAAAATAATACTATAATTCACATTAGCTATGTAACTTTGCTTCCGTGGTTGCTGAGAAGACGGAGTACAGTATAGCATGATTCACCAACGCAAGACAAACTCCAATGGCATTCAGAAGAGCTCAAAGAGCGGGTCGTCCAATGACCGATAGGTCAGTGGTTCAAATCTTGGCTCGAACTATCCACATGTTAAAGTGTCCATGGGCAACTGAACCACAAATTGCTCCCAGTGGTACTCGCAGCAGTCGCCTACTGGAGTGTGAATTTATGGGTGAATGTGAGGCCAAATGTAAAGCAATTTGGGCACCGCAAAGGTGTAAAAAACGCGATTTAAGTGCAGTCCATTTACCATTTAAGGCACTCAAACTTGATTCAAAATCAGTCTCCTTGCTCTGTAACCATATTTATTTCCACAATTGTGTTTTTATCCCCATCCAGTTGCTGGTTAGCTGGCTAGGTGTCGGGCCAAAATATGAAATTCATTTAATCGTATTTTCTGGTGTGGATAAAGGAGTTGAGCCTTCTAATTCACAATCACTGGATTGGTAACGGCCAAACCTTTAAATTTATATTTGATTTGAACCAAACTAAACATACTAGATACCAACCCGCTAAATATGTCAGGTTAGCGAGGGAAGGGAAAGGTCTACAAGACAGTGGTGAGGACAGCCATGATGGACGGCTTAGAGGCAGTGTCTCTGAGGAAAAGACAGGAGGCGGAGCTAGAAGTGGAGGAGATGAAGATGCTGAGGTTCTCCTTGGGAGTGACCAGGTTGGGCAGGATTAGAAATGAGACAATAAGAGGGACAGTGAAGGTTAGACATTTTGGAGATGAGGACAGACTTTGCTGGTTTGGACATGTCCAGAGGAGAGACAGGGACTAAATCAGTAGAAGGATTCTGAGGATGGAGCTGCCAGGGAACAGGGCCAGAGGACGACCCAGGAGGAGAGACATGGACGTAGTGAGGGAGGACATGAGAGTGGCTGCTGTTGGGGAGGACGATGGAAAGTGAAGAACTTTTCTCATACCTTTATTAAAATTTAGCATCAACATGAGCCTGTTTTCTTTTTATATGCGCTAATGAATGATTCCCAGTGATTTTAACTGCCTCTGTGTGCAAATGAATAAAAACATAGTAAACACATTTGTCAATCCACCCTCTCTCTCTCTCACACACACACACACACACACTCACACACAAAATCCAATGCTTAAAAAGTTAGTTGTGTTTTTTTTAACACTGAAGAGGATATTTGAAGTGCCATTATCTTGATTTTGGTTAGAATCACTTCTCATTCGTGAAATATCTGAACATCATGTTGCTGCACTAAAAGGATAATAATGAATATTCTGCTTCCAGAGATGTTTGAGATATAGACACATAAATGTTACATCTGTTTTCTCGTGCTTCTAAAACATGTATCTGTTGGGAACTTGTTTAAAATGGATTAATATATGAGGGACCTGATTCTGCATGTGATATCAGACTTCCTCTGGGAGGAACATAACATCGTGTCTGTCTTGCTCCTCTGGCCCTGCAATCACACTCAAAAACAGCAGTACCGGTACTTCCCCTTTCCTTCCTGCATGTTGGCTTCACATCAACAGAAACACATTCAACATCTTTTCAACAAGTGCAGGTCTTGTTGATTAAAATGAACTTGAACGCTGGCTGCGATTGGGGAAAAATATGTTAAAATGCTCCTCAGGGACTGTGTTAGTTGCAGAATACATGAGCAGATTAAATTCAAAGTGATGATGACCCAATTAAAAAAACTGCAAGCCGAACAGTGTTCATACAGCACAACTAATATTCAAAGCAAGCAAGCAGCAACGGAGCATTTGTCATGATATGTGCATTATACAGAAAATGTTTCCAAGTTCTATGAAATTGTAAATAAATGTCAAAAAGCATTTCTGTTGGAAATCTATCAATCTGGACCAAGTGGAAAGACCTACAGGCATTCCTAAATCTACCAGCATGTAGATTGTATACTTTATGTATGTGTATTTGCTCCATGGTTTCCGTGGAATGTGTCGATGTACGCTAAACAATAAACTTTCCTTGTAAGAAAAGGTTAAAACTCATGCTTATGGTCTTGTTGTGTTTTTGTCATCCATTTACTTTGATCCAAATGTGTCCGAGGAGTCCAGAAAGTTGTGACTCTGTACGATCTCCATCTCTTGGCTTCTCGCCTGGGTGATTAATTCTTAAACATACTTGGCCAGTTGAGGGACTCGATGTCACACTGACCCCTCATCTGATGATCAAACATGGAGCCGGTGCAGTCGAAAAAAAGATATATTGTAACTGTACCTTTGCCAATTGACATAAAATACAATATAAACTTTTGATTAAATGAGACTTAATGTGATCTCATAACACCGACATACATATCTTGCAGGGAATGAGATTATGTTATTGTACCAGCGGCACAATGATTGTGACTATCGCCCATATAATGGCTTGCTGTCAACCAACCAAGATTTACATCCAAAAGGAAAGTGCTGCTTGGGTGTGCTGACTTGCAGATTTTGCAGACGGATCGGTGCAGCGGCTGTAGCGATGCCAGACGGCCTCCACAAACATTTGAATGATCAAATGTTTGTTTTGGATGAATTTCATCCATTTTAAAGCTGCTGCGTGAAAAACGTCCCAAGAATTATCCAAATCTGATTTAAATCAGCCTCTTGCAAAGACAGAAGTAGAAGATGTCCGTCCAAACCCTTGACACAATTTCATGGCACTACTCTCGTAAAACGTTCATATTTAATGTGAGAAAAGCCTCTTCTGTTCTTCTTAATCTCCAATGGAGCCAGGCAGGAAGCTCTGTCCTCTGTCCTTAATCTTAATGTTTCAGTGTGAGTGTGAGTATGTCTCTGGGGTTATCAGATAGTGAGTATGTTATTACAGATGTTTCATTGAATTAGGTTAAGGGCACCTCCACAAAACTCCAGCAGTGTGTGCCAGGATCAGTCCCCCTCTCAATCCTGTTACCGAATCTCAAGCTAGGAAGATCACAACAGTCCCTGTGTATTTCAAAAACGTGCTTCGCTCCCAGACATAATTAGGAAAAAGGAATTCATGATAAACCCATTAGTGTTTGACTTTAGTTTGCTGCTAATTCCAGATATTCAACCTGCGGGGGGGGCATGATGAGCTTGGAAACACCGCCAGTCCACCTCCACTGCGTACAGCTACAGTAAGCATTTTCTCCCAAATGCTATCGAGGCCTAATCTGCTATACCTCTGCCCACAAAACCACAGTAGCACTCAATGGTAACACAAGAACTGTGCTATTACCTTCTGTGATCATCGCCGTTTGTTTGTTTCTGTCTGTCTGACTATTAGCAACATAACTCAAAAATGTTACGGGCGGATCTTGATGAAATTTTCAGGAAAAGTGACCAGGATCAGATGATTATTTTTTGGTGATATCCAGAAGAGATCCTGGATTCTGGATCACTTTGAAATGTCTGTTAACATTGCAGTCAATGGAGCTTCAAAATGTGTTCCTCAATATCTCGGTTGATTATTGACCAATGTTTATGGAATTTGACGCAGTCATGTCGGGTGGGGGCCTCTATCTCACCACTGAATTTCATCTGGATCAGATCCAGAATAAGGTTAGAGGTGAGCTGTCGGCTGGTAACTGTCTGTGAATGTCTTGATATATTTGAGCCAGTTTTCTTTAGTTTCTACACAATTGAAATAGTTGGGATGCTATATAAAACATAAAAACCTCTATTAATTCTAATCAGCACAAAGAGAACATTTCATTTTTTCTTTTAAATAAAATGGCATTTTTTTAATGCCAATAACACCTGGCAACAAATGACAAATTGGCTTTCACACCACAAATATCTACAATAATAACAATGGGCCAAACATATCTGAAGAAATAGGCACCTGAAAGTTGATCAGAAAGAGCTACTTTAAGCTGCTGCTGTCTTATGATGATGAATTAGAGGTGACTCCACATTCTCTGTTACGTAAACATGTACTGCTGATTTTGTATATAACATCGTCATTGGCTACAATAGAAACTACACCTCAACAATAAAATACTATGATTTGATCTTGTAATCATGTGAATACGGCGGCTGCTGGAACAGAGTTTACTTTCTGGTTATATGTCTAGATGTTGTGACTAACCGATGAGACAATCTGGATGTCGGAGCCTAGGTCTCGGTGTCCCAGACTAGAAACTCAGGCCTGATAATCCAGAGCAAATCTGAGAGACAGTCATCTGAACTTCCTGCAAACTTGATTTCACACAGCCTACGGGTCCTCACCAGAGGAAGAGAGGTGAGAAACAGTGCTCGCACATTTGAAATAGAGAGTTTTGTTTCAGATGGCAGAGTTAGAGGAGGAGGGGGAGAGAATAAAGATAACAGTTAAAGGGAAGGCAAGGCATGCATGTAAGTGTGTAACAAAGATTAGAGCTGCTTGGTATGGATAAGGGAAGACACTACTGAATCAGTAGTGAACAGAGATGAGGAAGAACTGCAAAGCATGGCACTTTTGATGGGGGGGGGGGGTTATGTTAGTGACGGAGAAGCCAAAGAGCTTATTGAAGGAGTTTAGTTGAGCTTTGGGAAACAAGCGCCTCTTTATTTTCAACATTTTAGAATTGACTTAAAATTAATGGATTGATAAGCAAACACGAACACTGGCATGCTGTTTGAGTGTTTTCCAGAAGAGGGGGCAAAGGTGATGAAGACGGGGCAGCACAGCTGCCTCCTTCCAGGCAGTCTCAGGGTAAGAACAATGTGCTGAGCAACAACGGGAAGCAATGCATGCTTTCACCTGCCAGCCTGCGTAATTCTGCTCGTATGGAGATGTCGATCCAATCATGCAGTGCTAGACATTAAGACACGACACGGAACAAAAGGACAATACCCAGTACACAAGCTGACTTGGCAATTTCCCTTTAATTGTGTACTGTGACTGTCTTTGGTCACTTCCAGAGGACAATCTTTAGAGTAGAAGTAAGAAACGTCTGCGGAAAACCATTATAACACTGAGACACCCAATGTGTGAACACAACGGAGAGAGAGGCTTTTGCTTCTCGACAAATCTTTGGAGTTGCTGTTAAATAGACTTTTTACGTAATATGGATCCCTAAAAATTGCACAAGGAGAGGCATAGCAAAAAATGAGAAAGGACTAATTGCCCTCTGGCATATTCACAAAGTTAACGGGAAGGAGCTGCTCCACTGTAGCTCCCATTTCCTCCTCCAACACGCCATTGTTAGCAAAGAAACGCTTGCTTCATAGTGCTGCTCATGCTGTTGGTCTCAGCTGTGCTCCTATAGCTACTGAAAACCTGTTTTCCCAGCAGAAGGATGGCCCATGCCAAATGGAGTTTACGAAGGATCACTGTTCATTAAATTGTGCCCCTTCTACCCCGCTACTATCCCACCCTCAATCCCCATTTAGGGCAGCAGTGGCGCCAGCTCGGTGCAGAATGGAAAGATGTGTTTTCCCACGGCTAGAGAACAAGGACTCACATGGTATCCCTACAGAGCAGCATAGTGGGGAAATAGAAAGTACAATAAAATATTACACACACATGCATACACCCACACGTGCATACTTGCACCCATCTGTAGAAACACACACGTACATACAATCATCCACCCACCTGAACACGGCATTATTCTGAAGTGGGAACCAAATGACTATCAGGATGCACTGCTCATGAGAAGTGTGTGTGTGTGTGTGTGTGTGTGTGCATTGTCCCAAAATATTATGGATAGGATAATGAGATCCTAGATAATCATAATCATAATAATAATCTCAATGTGTAGCCGAGACTTTAGTTTAAATGAACAGTGCTCTCTCCAAATGTAAAACAAAATCCTCTAAAGCTGATGAATGAATATGTTGTATCTTACTTGTTTAAAATGAGAGATTTTGTCGATTTGTTTACTTTTATTCCATGAGATGATAGCCGTATCGCAGTTTGAGTGGTCTCATCCTCCGAAGCTTGTTGGACCACTGAGGCTGTCGCATGAGATGCTACGGGTTGGTTGATTAGTTGATAAGAAGTGATACAATAAAAGCTGTTTGGTAGGAGAAGTATTAGCAGACGCTGTGGTGTAGTCACAGCAATAATCAAAGCTGTAGCAGCAGCAATTCCAATAATAGTAGTAAAATCTTCCATAGATACAACTACAGTTTCACACTAGCTTTAGCACAAGCAGAAATGAGGTTGATACCTTGTTTATATAAACTAATATATAGCCTTATATTAAAAGCATGATTGTTTTTCTTTCCCACTGGACCACAGTGAATCGTGGCCCATGAATGATTCATGGGGGGGGGGGGGGGGGATTTATGAAGGAATTATTTAGTGTACAACACAGTCTTGAAAGGATGCAGGCCATAAACTGAGACACAATTTATTCCTGACCTACAACACATTTGTATTTGTTCCTGCCGTCCAACGATTGTACAGCTGCTGGCTTCTCCTTTATTTCGTGCTGAGCTAAGGTAGCAGGCCGGTGGTTCTAGCTACATATCAACCACACTGACATGAGAATGGTATTGATCCTCCAGTGTGAGAAAGGAAGTGAATATCTATGCTATTATCTCTAAGGCTGGTGATAAAAAGAGGAATGAGGGAGCTGTTTAAACCATTTAGAAGCATTGCTGATAGTAGTCAAACGGGACAGTGTGTTGTTTTAAGCATATGCCAACATGGGAGGGTTAGTGGCAAATGTGGGGGGGGGGGGGGTTGGTAAAGAGGAGGTGGGTGGTACTTGGTAACAGTAGGCAAGGTGAGCTGCAGGAGGACCTGGAGCCTACTTGAGAGCTGACGTTAGACCGTCAGTGAATGGTATCATATTGGATCTGACAAGAACTGCTGATGCAGAGCCTCCACTCTCCTCCCCACCAAACGCGGGCTCCCCTTCCACTACGCCGCCGCCGCCGCAAAATTGACTTTGAAACATCAAAGCCGGCATTAATGTCTAAGTTCCCTCTGCAAATGCAAAACGTGAACGGGAAAAAAAGCTTTTCATTTCTCCCTGCCTCTTTCATTTGCAGTGAGAATTGCTGCTGCCCCCCTTGAGACTGAGCCTGATGTGCAGTTTTGGGCAGAACATGGGTTGGGGGGGGGGGGGGGGGTATCCTTGGGGCTGCTCTGCATTACTAAAACAAACCATTCAGCACACAAGCAATTAAACACTCATGAATTATGGACAAGCCATCTGAAACAGCGATGAAAACAGTCGTGGAGTGATTGTTGCGCCAATGAAAGGTGTATCGGCTTGTTTCTAAACGCAGTAATATGTGGTGGGTGTGTCAGTGTATGCCGTACACTAGTCACAACCCTGTGTTTACCTCTCGCAGACACGCACAGTCCATGCAGCAATGATCCAGGAGGATATACTGAAAACCAGCAGAACAGTTCCGGGACAGATGGTCATGAGGGTCTTCATGACAAAGCGTGTGTTGAAGTTGATCTTGTTGAGCGCGCCGATGCTGCGAGACGAAGCGTCGGTGAACAGCTTGCTGTGGAGCAACATGACCCTGCCGATCAGGTAGAGCCTCAGGAACATGGGGATGGAGAGGATGATGTCCACATCAGCATGGGCCACTGACGGCGTGTAGGTGAAGGCCAGCCGCGCCGTCCAGGTGAAGACGTACTGGCCTGGAATGGGATGAATGGCACACACCAGCAGCTCCAGCACGATGAAGAAGATGCGCTCATACGTCATGGCTATCCTCCAATCGTCTGCACCGTTGTCAACCATAAACAGCTGAAGGAAGACAAACATACAACAAGGACTTGTTTCAGAGGTTTCTCCCACAAGGCATGAAAACTGTGTATATCGCCAAAGAGAGGCTCAATAGATATTTTGATACGTCTATAATATTTCAGCTATAGAAAGACTTGTAAACTGTGTAATTTAATGGCAGCAAATTTCTGTTGTGTTTTTTAGACTCTATGAATTAATGACTTCTGAATGAACATACACACAAATGTGAATTCTTGAATTGAAATCCTGTCATCGCAATTAATCAGATAAATATGTGTGCATATTGTATGTTCATAACTACGTGCAGTCATACTTTACAGTGTAATACATGCATATTGTATGTTCATAACTACGTGCAGTCATACTTTACAGTGTAATACATGCATATTGTATGTTCATAACTATGTGCAGTCATACTTTACAGTGTAATACATGCATATTGTATGTTCATAACTACGTGCAGTCATACTTTGCAGTGTAATACATGCATATTGTATGTTCATAACTATGTGCAGTCATACTTTACAGTGTAATACATGCATATTGTAGATTCAAATATTCATGTTAGTATTCATTGATTTTTCATATTCATTTCTCAGCACGACAAAATACATTTTCCAGTCTCTTTTTCAGTTTTCTTAGTGAAGTCCATTTGCCGAATCAGAAACTGTTATCATTGCTATCATCAACATGCATGTCATCGTTATTTTTGTCACTGTGGTGGACTTACCTGGATTTCCCGGGCATGGTACATTATTATAAGACCAAGCAATATAACAGTGGAAAGGCTGATAAGGCATTTCAGTGCAAATGAATATGAAGATTCCTATGGTGAGAGAAAAAGACAAGAGAAAAATATTAAAATAGCCACTCAAATATTTTTTTGCAATATGCATATCATTATCAGAATAACAAAATAAGCTGTCATGCATTTTACAATTTTCAGTGTCTACATTTACATTCAGTAGATGTCAATAGTGATATATCACATTTACAAATAACTATTTCTGAGTCGAGTGCTTGAGGCAGTTAATTCAAATAGAATACAAGTGAAAGCTTTGAGCATTTTCTCTTACACATTGCTGTAATCATATCAATGTGACCAACCCTATATGCACATGGACAAGCCCACCAGACACACAGTTATTAGCTAATGGGGTTTTAAACACAATCAGCGCAGTCAGGATGCTGCTCAACAATGCAGCTGCAGGTGTAGCTGCAGCCTGATATCTGTGGACGATGTTCCCAACAGCTAAACTACCCATTAATCAAAGCCCAGTGCTAATGCAGGGACTTTCCTTTTAATGTTAGGTGCAGGAAAGGCAAGGCTAGCATTAGCTGGGGGGGCCGCCACCACGGTGAGTGTCACTTGCAATAAATAGGCCCACTGGATCCTCAATGTGTGTGTGTGTGTGACATTGTGTGTGTGACAACACAGGCACCTCGACGTTGGAAAAATGGCATTGAATAAATCAACTTAGCAGCCGTGGTGTAAAAATGCCCTTCTGCAGCAGACTAATGATCCCAGGGTTGCTACTATAATAACAATGACTCCTACAACAAATGAAAACAACAGTGGAAATATTCATTTAGAATCGTCAGTGTGGCGACAGCGAGAGCTCCGTATTATTTTGCCCTTCGGTGGTTCATATAATATGGACCATATCAGAGCGTATTTTTAGTTATCACCTAGATTGCTTTGCCCCGAACGTCGGCAATGTGTTCTCAAGGCATTCTAATGTTTCAAATTGTTTTGAAGAGTCTCTGGTGAAATAACATTAAATAAAACAATTAATCCACCTGCCAGAGGTTTAAAGATTTTTCATTTCCAATGCTCGCTGCCTCCGACCGTGGCTTCCCTCCTTTAGGAAAACCATGGATCTCCCGATGAGATCTCCTGTGACGTTGGGTGCAAAGTTGCCAACCAGAAATTATGGTTTATTTCCATTTTGGCATCACAGTTTTGAAAATACAGTAATACCTTGACATATGAGCGCTTTGACATACAAGTCTTCCGAGATACGAGTCAGCCTGCGAGTAATATTTTGAGACGCGACCATGAATTTGAGATGCACGCACGCATCCAGATGCTGATGTATCGATGTATCTCTGAATATTTGTTAGAATAAACTGATGGGTCCAAAGAAAGCGAGCGGTAAGGATGGCAGTGAGAAGAAAAGACGCACGATGACGATGGAAATGAAGCATGAAATTATCGATCAACGTGACCGTGGCTTCCCTGTAATTGATTTGGCACACCACAGAGGAGTATATCGATTATTTGTACACGTTATCCCCCTAGCAGACAGTAAGTGCGTTTACATGGACACATTTAATCAGATTAAAAGCCTATTTTGAATAACAATGCTTCATGTACACACCCAAATCGGATTAGTCTTACCCAATCAAGCTCAATCCGATCAAGATTCTATCCAGATTGGTAGGGGTGGTTTATACTGATTGATGATCCAATCAGGGTGCATGAAAACACTTATTCCATGAAAACACTTATTCCAAAGAAATTTTGTCCATGTAAACGCAGCCACTGTGGCAAATTAACATCCGCAAAATCCCAGTCCCAATGTGTGCCTCGGATTGACAGTGTTCTCAGTGCCGGTGATGTTGAGCCCCGAATGCAGTCGTCCCCCTCTATTGCTAATGTTGATGCAGACTGCTTGAGAAGTCTGGTTAGTGTGTTAGACCGTCTAATGACACAACAAGAGTTTGTTAATGTGTACACTACGTCTATTATATCCGAAAACGACTCAGATAGTAGTTCAATGTACTCAGAGAGACCAGGCATTTGGTGAGCTGTTTTATACACCTGTCCAGATTAATGACAGTGGTACTCTGTGGTATGATGGACTCTCCTCAAAAGCCATTCCGCGTAGTGTTTTAGTCGGTCGCGAAGTTACACCAGTATGGGGCGATAGATGGCTACCTATGGCGATTGTTAATCCCACTGATAGGCCTATCGTGCTGAAAAGAAACAGCAAACTAGGTGATATTTCGCCGGGAGCAGAACCGTGACTGTGAGCAAGACAATGATGCCTCCCACACCCCTTGTGCCCGGGGCAATGTAGCCAAATGCCTGTCTAATCTAGGTCTTGGAGACGTTGATTTTGACTGATGCCAAGTAAAAGACACCTGTAAAATAAATCTCGCTAAGCTGTTGATTGAGTATAAAACTCCTCTGTTACCATGTTTTATTACTAACATTTTATTCCCAACTGCTCCTCCGTCGCAAAGCCCCTGTTTGCACTAACAGCTGGTCAAAAGAGAAAGGTCTTTGTTTCTCTTTCTGTATTCATCTCATTTCCTTCTCGAGTATCTCTTTCCATCTCTTTTCTGCTATGAGGTCATAGCATCATCTCCTGCTGGATGCTGTATTCAGAGACAATGGGATCAGAAGTGTGACCAGTCCTTTTGCTTAACACTGATCTTATGCCAATTTTAGCAGAAGAGCTAAATAAGCAGGACTGTCGTCATTAAAATTAGATTTAGCATCTACTGAACTTTCACGTGAAATTCTTTCTCAATTTGCATCCGTGCAATATTCCGGACTCCTTTTTTGGATAACTTTTGCTAATAACAACTCCTCATAAATCTGACAGTTGCCAGCATCGTACAAATAACGAAAAAAAAACAATATGATACGATAACAACACGCAAAGCTCCCACTCATACATCACACACACACACACACGCAGCCTACCTTAGTGTAAACCCCCCATGACAATTCTGTCTCTGTCACCATGACAACAATCCCAAACATCCCAAAGATAAGTGCGTAGTCGCTGAGCCGCTTCCTCTTCTCAAACAGTGCTCTCCGGTGGCCTAACCTGTACCCAATGTCTCTGTTCTTCTTCTGTGGTGCCCTTCCTCTGCCCCGCCCACTGCCCTCCCTGACTAAACTCTCATTGGATGCCTTGCTGGGGTCTTCACCACTGTTGCCTTTGGATACCACCACCTCCAGGCCAGAGCTGTGCAATGTCTGCAAGGGCTGCGTCTCCGAGTCGAGCTCTGCGAGGTTTCGGCGGGACGAGGATGCCAGGCTGCCCACTAGTGGTCTCACCACTCCGCCATTGTACTTGCAAGTGTTCATGGCTATCTGAGGGAGTCGGCCGCTGCTCTCGGAGAGGGAGGGCTTGGATCCAGCATGGCTCAGCTTCTTCTGCGCAGTAGTAGCCTGCAAACAGGAAGAGTGATAAAAATAAGACTTTCACAACAAGAAGGTGAAAAACTGGTTGGTTGGTACAGAGCATTGGTGTTGGAGCTGCTACTCTATGGTTTAAAGGTCCCATATTATGAAAAACTCACTTTTCCCATGTTTCTACACTGTTATGGTGATTTTGGGTCCTTATCAACCCAAAACAGTGAAGTAAACCATCAGGTCAATCCTTCGTAGTTTGCGTAGGTCTGTAATCACCTCCTGAAACACGTCTGGAAGAAATCCCTCCCCTTCTGATGTCAGGCGGGGCAAACGTGCGCAAGATGTGCGTGAACATGCGTGCGTGCGTCCCCGTGTCTGCGTTCTGCCCGTCCATGCTCTATGGCAGTTTCCCTCCATAAAGTTTATTTTTAGTGGTAATGTTCCGGCGAAAATGGGCAAAAATGTTTTAGTGAACGAGATGCTTTATGGAGCGGGAGGCAGACAGAGATAGACGGCGATGGACGCTAAGCCGATCCGTCATGGTGAAGAGGAAGCTGAGCTGAAAGGCGAAGCTCTCCATTTACCGGTCGATCTCCGTTCCTGCCCTCACCTGTGGTCACGAGATTTGGGTAGCAACCTAAAGAACAAGGTCGCGGGTACAACCGGCTGAAATGAGCTTTGTCCGTAGGGTGGCTGGGCTCTCCCTTAGAGATCAGGTGAGATGCTGGGTGATCCGGGGGAAGGGCGGAGTAGAGCCGCTGCTTGAGTTGAGAGCAGCCAGGTGGGGCGGATCATCGCCGCGTGTGTGCGTGGGTGGGTTTATTGCCAGCTCGACACATCAAGCTGAAACCACACACGCTAGTAGTTCAGATCTGATCTGTAAGATATTCGTCTTGGTGTGACAAGTAGATGAGGGAGAAGTGTAAAATAAAGCCTTCATGATTCAAAATATTTTTTATTAAACCCTGAGATTATTGTTGTCATTGCGGCGTGTGTGTGTGTGTGTGTGTGTGTGTAGAGACACTCTCCCCCTGATTGCGCTCCGCACGTCAACGCTCTCCCTCGGTCTCCTGCATGAGTCGAAGAAGAGCAGAGTGGATAAAGTTTACTTTTCGTGTTAATGTTCCGGCGAAAATTGGCACAAATAAATTTGCTTCCAGGTTTCTGGCATAGCGGTTTGAGACAGAAATGACGGACGCTGTCCTGCAGCATCTGTTTGCTATTTTGACCAAAGACTGTCACAGATATTTCATACAAGTGTTTTGGAACTGCATTAACTTGTGGAAAAAGGGTAGACTATGGGACCTTTAAAGAGCATGGAGTGTAAAGAGAGGGAAACATCTGGCAAAACAATTTCGTGCTCAGAAGGAGAAACGTACAGTAAGAACAAAAATATAAAAAAAACATAACGATGACAGTTACAGTTAAGATATAATTGTCAAAGATTTTGAGAGTTGATTCCTTTGCACAAGCCTTTCCTTCAAGAAAATAGCAACACTTTTTGATGGTTCAAAAACAAATCAATAATAAATAAACTTTGATGTATAAATAAAACTGTATAACCAATGGTGGAACCTACAAAGTGCAGAAAATTGAATCTTTGCACTGCACAAATGTAGATATAAATGATTGATGCACAGCCTGACTGTGTTTCCTATCTGCTATTGGCACTCTTTCAAGCCGGCAGCCTAAATGGGCGCATTGTGAAAATATAAAAGTTTAAAAACAGGCAACAATAAGGATTGGATGACGCTTGTGAAAATCAAAGGATAACTTGTAACGTACAGTGTCAGTTGAGGATAAGGGCAGTTTAGGAGCAAGTTCAAAATCACAGAATGATGTATAAATATTTAACCCATACTTTGTACACTGTTGTATGTACATAGATATATATGAAAACAAATACATGAGAGAATCTATTAAACTTGTTCTGAACTCGTTTTATTTATTGATCATCCAGACAAAATGCTCCTATTTTTCTTCTCTGACCAAGCAGATAGATACCCAAACACATCTGCCTGTCTTCTTCCCTGCCCTTCAGAGAGTCAGGCAAATTATCAAAATGGGTTATGAGAACTTCACATGGAACAGTGCTTTTTTCAGAAACAAGTCAGGGGTGTGTGATATCACTGTTGGCCCTTTTTATTCGGTTTGACAAAGCATGTCTAATGCCTTTAAATGTGCTGGTGGGAATAAAGGATGGCCCTAATGGAAATTTACTAACTCCAGTCCTGTGATGCTATCGTCTTGTGCATATTGTGGCTCCAGAGAACATAACTAAAGGTTAAGGATTAGTGCAGCCCATATTTGTTCTAATCCCCTTTTCTGTATTAAATAGCTTTTTAATCTATCCCATTAGGAGCTGTCGTGCTTTTCAAGACTCTACAGTGGAATTAACATTTGATTTGAATGACAGGAAATGCTGTTCAAATGGATGCTGATATGGTGGCCGTGATCATGATCTTGCTGTGATAAAGAAATTAGAGCAGGGTAAAATCAGAATACAAACAAGATTGGTATTTTACAATCAAACAAAAAAGAAAAAAACATTTACATATGCAGTATATCCCAGTCGGCAAAAAAGTGAATTGTTCCAATTTTAAAATAATTAAACATAAAGGCTTCTTATATTTTATTTGCAACATGGTTGGCTTGCAAATTGATCCACTCAATAGCAGTGAAGTGGGAAAATGCAATTTTCTAGAGTTCAAGATGAATAAAAAATAAAAAACAAGACCAAAAAAATGGCTTCTGTGATTTTCATTAAATGAGCTAAAAGAAAAAAGCCTTTTTGGAGAAAGGCGAAAACCACGGCCATCTTGCCACAAGTGATGAAGAGCAAAGAGGTCAGCATGGTTTTATTAACCTTGTGTTACCTGATTGGGACATGGAGCCCATAGTGTGGGGTAAAACACGGTGATCATGCTAAGGTTTCATGATAAAAGCGTTCAGCTGCAAAGTCAGTTAATAAATGATTCCGTATAGTAAGACATTTAAGAAAATAGCGGTAATATCCACCCATTCATCTTCCACCGCTTATCCGAGGCCCGGTCGTTTAGGCAACAGTCTCAGCAGGGACTTTCAGACTTCCCTCTCCCCAGCCACCTCCTCCGGCTCTTCCAGGGGGATCCCGGGGCGTTCCCCGGCCAGCCGAGAGACATAGTCTCTTCAGCATGTCCTGGGTCTTCCTCAAAGCCGTCTCCCAGTGGGACATGCACGGAACAGCTCCCCAGGTAGGCGTTCAGGGGGCATCCGAAATAAATGCCCCGGCCACCTCAGCTGACGTCTCTCGATGCGGAGGAGCAGTCGCTCTACTCCGAGTTCCTCCCTGGTGACTGAGCTCCTCACCCTGTCGCTAAGGGTACGCCCAGCCACCCTGCAGAAGAAGCTCATTTTGATAGCTTGTATCCGGGATCTTCTCCTTTCGGTCATGACCCAAAGCTCATGACCATATGTGAGAGTAGGAACGTAGATTGTCCGGTAAATCGAGAGTTTTGCCTTTCGGCTCAGCTCCTTCTTCACCATGACGGGCCGATACAACGACCGCATCACTGCAGCAGCATCGATCCTTCTGTCAATCTCACGCTCCTTCCTTCCCTCACTTGTGAACAAGACCCCGAGATAAACAAACTCCTCCACTTGAGGCAAAGACTCCCCACCAACCCGGAAAAGGGCAAACCATCTTTTTCCAGTCAAGAATCATGGCTTCGGATTTGGTGGTGCTGATCCTCATCCCAGTCGCTTCACACTCGTCTGCAAACCGCCTCAGTTCATGCTGGAGGTCTAGGCCTAAAGAAGCCAACAGGACAGCATCGTCCGCAAAAAGCAGAGATAAAATCCCGTGGTCTGCAAACCAGACCCCCTCCGGCCCCTGCATGTATAAATTCTGTCCATAAAGATTATGAACAGGATCGGTGATAAAGGGCAGCGCTGCCGGAGTCCAACATGCACCTGGAACAGGTTTGACTTACTGCCGGCAATGCGGATCAACCTCTGACTTCGATCATACAGGGACTGGACAGCCCTCAACAAAGGGCCCCGGACCCAGGCGCTCGCACACAATCCCCGACCCAAGGCCTGGCTCCAGGGTGGGACCCCAGTTGTGCCATACCGGTCGACAGTCATAGGGGTTTTCAAACTGTCTCAGTCTGACCCATCACCCAGAACCTGTTTGCCATGGGAGACCCTACCGGTAGCATAAACATATCCCCTGGGATCATTCGGGCACCCAAACTCCACGATAAGGTGGCAGTTCAAGGGGGAGATAGCGGTAATACCGATCACTAAATGTGGTTAAAGCTTGAAATAGAAATCAGTACTAGAAATGTCACTGAAACAATGATTGTACAGACAGAAGATGAATTTATTTTTAATGGATTTAAGAACATGATTGAAACTAATCCATCGGCTACTGACAAAGCAGAATAAAAGAGTGTGAAAATATTTCTGGATCAAACTAATTTTGACTCTTGCAATAAACTTGCATTTGTAGTAGGCTCTAAAAATATATTCAGTCTTTACTAATGTTCCACAGTACATCAGCCTCCAGACATCTGCAGGTACAAGCAGCTACAAAACATCATTCTTCCTTTGGTTTCTAATGTCACAACATGATGTCACTCATTTCCAAAAGAGACATTCCTGCTTTTGAGGGGGAAGTAAAAACCTCCTCCTCTGAGCTCAGAGTATTTTTAGATGCTTGATGTGTAAATATGGGTCCTGGACTATCATATCTGAGAAAGACACCGAAGACAAAAAAAAGATACATTTCAACAACAAGGCACTTCAAAATGCCTCAAATTAAATATAAAGCATGAAGAGAATATTTAATGGGTTGTGATTGGAGCAGACCTCAATGGGAATGTTGGAGAAGGAAATAGAGGAGATGAAGAAGTGATGGGCAAGTTTGGTATTCAGGACAGGAACCTAGAAGGACAGGTGGTGGAGGACTTTGCTGAAAAGATGGGAATGGCAGTAGTTAAGACTTATTTCCAGAAGAGACTAGAACATAGGGTGACCTACAAGAGTGGCGCGAGGAGCACACAGGTGGACGACATCTTGTGTAGATTGAGCAGTTTAAAGGAGGTTGGTGACTGTAAGGTCGTGGTAGAAGAGAGTGTAGCCAGCCAACATAGGCTGGTGATGTGTAAGATGACTCTTGTGGTGAAGATGAATAATAATAATATAATAATGCATTTTCTTTATATAGCGCTTTTCTGGAAACTCAAAGACGCTTGAAGAGGACTAAGGCAGAGCAGAGGACAAAGTGGTGGAGGCTGAACAACAAAGAATCAGGGGAAAAGTGAGACAGGCTCTGGGTGAGCAAGAGAGGCTTCCAGAAGACTGGAATACAACAGCTAAGGTGATCGGGGAGACAGGTAGGAGAGGACTGGGCGTGTCTTCTGGAAGGAAAGGAGAAAAGGAGACCTGGTGATGGAACCAGGAAGTGCAGAAGTGTATACATAAGTTTTTACAGAGGTCATGACACACTGCAAACTTCGATACTATGTTCAGTGTGTGATCAATAAGCAGGCTGAACTGCTTGGCTGTACAATAAGTACTACTCTCCGTCAGGAATCCTTCCTGTTCCAGAGTGCAGAATCCCATCGTTGGGTTCCCATTTCAAACTAAAGAAAACTGTGATCGTGAATTAGACAAAAATGACCTCTAATTTGGTCTCTAATGACCAATTACATGACAATAGATCAGCGTAAAATGTCATGTTGTAACAGTCGCACGACGACAGGAGAGCCTGAGACTTAAAGGAGAACATCCCAGGAAGTGCTGCTCCCGAAACGTAAATGAACACGATTGATGACGGACACCAAGAGAGCAGGGCTGCAGCTTTAGCTACCTGTCTCTCGTGAACATCAGCCACAGAACCAGGCCAGGCCTTTCCCAAATACAAGCAGCCATCCCATCGATCACTGTGCATGAACACTGACGTTTCTGTGGGATGATTTAGTGCTGCAGATAGAGGGACAATTAATAGAATATCTGTGCAGACAGATTTTGCAGCAGGATTCCTCACATCGCATCACCAAACCGCAAAGCAATTGATCATTTCCATATGCTCAACCACTTAACCAGCTATCCAAGCTCGGGCTGGCTTTGCCTTAGCGCCCCCCCCCCCCCCCCCAATGCCCCCAAAGAGCAGACATGGGGGAGGTGGCTGGTGGCCCAGCTGACCACTGGCTCAATTGCATTCTGAATGGCATGCAGCATCCAGGCTCTATGAAATGGAGACTTATAATCAAATTGAAATGCCTCAGTGCGGAACAGTTGAAATGAAGGCAACTTTCTGCCTTTCTCCTTTCTCTCTCACTCCAGCCAGCTCAAATCTAATAGAAAACCTTCATCCCTTTATGCAGTCTGGGGCTACTGTGTTGCAGCATTGAAGGCTTATATGCTTTAACAATGAAATGTGCCTTCTATAATGTTCAACTTTGTGTGTATTTGCCAGTGCCACGTTGTTTAATTGCAGGTCTGGATAGGTGGGCGGATGCGTGCACGTGCTCGCTGAACAAGCTGAGCATCAGCCAGGCGCTGGATTAGGTCGGACATTGATGTAGAACGTGCAGCAGCAAATTAAGCGCAAGGGGATCCAAAGTCTGCTGTGTGAGTGTGAAATCTACGAACAGCGGACAGATGCTGGCATGGCTGGCATGAAGAAAGGAACATGAAGGTGAAAAGATAAGAGGTGACAAAACGAGTCAGACATCTAGGCGTTGAGGAAAGATAGAGAGCATGAAAAAGAAGTACATAAAAGAAAGAAAAGGAAGACAGCTCCCTGTGTGTATCTGCCAGCCCCTAGACTGATGGAGCACTGCAGGCTACATCCTCTGGTTTGTTCCTGCACACTAGACGCTGTCATATTTCTCTGACAGGCCAGCAGGCATCAGGACTCGGGTGTCCATCCCTGACCAGATTGTGGACCATTAATCAGCGCTGGTAAAGACAGAGAAACCGCAGCCTTACATTCATAGAATCCTCCATCACTGTGATTGCACTGATGGAAATATACAATATATGAATGATCTTATCTTGTAAGAGCTCCTAATGCGTATAGGTATAAGCAATATATAGGTACAATAGCAATATAAATTACAATATGTCATCTTTTACAGTGTATATGTATAAATGCTAGAAAGAGAGCTGAGTGTTATCGCTCCCTATCCTTGTATCTCTGCAGGAATGTCTGCCGGTAAATAATGGCTGCCTCCGGCCTGGGGTGGGATAAGTTGAACTAAGGTAAGTGTTGGGCAAAGATGCAGCTGTCCTGAGCAGTGAAGAGGCGGCCGACGTTCAGAAGTCTGACAGCGATTTCACATCTGATACAATCAGCAAGTTGCTTGATCTGCTTCCATGTGATAAGAACATGAAGGCACGTTGCACTCAATATTTTAATCTCATGGATTTGAACATCAATTTATGGTGTGTAATTGGCCACAGTGTTTAGTATATCTAAAATATCTCTCTAAAAGATTTATGTTGTTCTTGTAAGTTCATGCTAATATAAAGTATTTATTGATGCATTAATGTTTAACTCTTTAGCCGCCACAGTAATTACGATAAAAAATTCAGTTTTGATATAACTTTTTAAAAAGGTTGTAACTTAAAGATTGTTAGCGATAAAGCCATACTGCAAATCAGAAAAGTCGTAAGTATGAGCCAAAGTTTGTGATGGGAATAAATTAACACATCTAATAATGTGGAAAAGTTCCATTCAAATGCAATCATCACGCAGGAACAAAGATAATCGATACAAAATCAAAGCAAAACCAAAAAGCCACCACCTTGTCTTGTCATGGACATGCGCAAACCAAAAAAAACAACCAAAGTGGGCAAGATAAAGAACATTCCCCGAATCAATGCTGCGGAAAAGACGTCACTTTCAGGATCAGCACTAGACAGCTACATATATATACGACCACTCCAAAATGTATCAGCTAGAATGTGCATCAGCAGTCCTGATGTAATCCCCAAGGGAACTGTTGTGTCATGGTGATGAGGAACAGACCTTGATGCTCTGAAGGAATTGATATATACATAAATTGTCATAAGTGTGAGGCTTCTTATAGTTTAATTAAAGCCCAGGACGATACCTAATCTCCCGTTCTATCAAAGGTAGGTTGCCTGGAGTATAAAGAAAGGGTTAAGAACAGGGGTCAGACAGAATGTTGTCGGACACAGAGCTGCCCCAGCCCCCCAGCCATGAGTTGTGTAACAGGGCCTACCCCCAGTGGCCCCTCTCTCCTACAGAACGACCCAATGCTGCAACTCAGCAAGCCAAGAAAAAGCAATAATAAAATCTACATCCAACAAATTGCTACAATGCTAGAAAAAAAAGCCCAAGCTCAGCAACACAGAAGTTTGCCTCTGGGCTGCTGTAACCTTTACTGAAGCAAGGAACCATTTAAAATATGGGACAGTAGCATTAACTCACAGCGGAAGAGTCTTTAGCTGGCATCACGTTCACTCCAACTATGAATCATCTGAAAGATGACGTGGCCGTAGCGAGAGTGTAGCCAGACAGAAGCTAGATATTACTACTAGGAGCACATTGCTGTACAGTAATGAAATATTTCCTTCCACCAGTATTGAGCACAATACATGCAGTGCAGAGCCTGGTTTCATATACGTGTCCTATCAAAGGGAATATGTTGGGTTTAATACTGCATTGGAATCACTGACCAGCTCTTCCTCTTGTTCCTCTGTTTGTGCTGCGCAAAGATTCGGAAATAAAAGTAGACAAAAAACATGACAAAACCTCCATGGACAAATAGGACACGTTCCCACAGCCTGCGGGAATGTGTCCTATTCT
This sequence comes from Brachionichthys hirsutus, assembly GCF_040956055.1. Classification (NCBI taxonomy): domain Eukaryota; kingdom Metazoa; phylum Chordata; class Actinopteri; order Lophiiformes; family Brachionichthyidae; genus Brachionichthys; species Brachionichthys hirsutus. Next base: position 3,970,130 of record NC_090911.1, on the reverse strand, counting down.
AATTAGGACCAAGCAAGGTTATTCCACGAATACTCCCTTGTGTGTGTGCCTCATAAATTAGGTCCTGGGTAGAAAAGGGTTGGAACTGTTGGGCGGGGGGGGGGGGGGGTAACCTTTCCACTGGGACATGCAGGGCTTCATTAAGAACAATTTCAATATCCTGCAAATTAAAGGAGGCCGTTATTAGAAACTTGATTTGTGGATCAGACCAGTAATAGATGGGCTGATCCCGATAAATGGATAATGGTTGGAAATGTGAGGAAAGGAATCATCAGAACCGTCAACTCTTGAAGCCTTTTAATGTGTTAGAACCTAACCATAAGTCTAACCCTATAGGTCATATTCATATTTACACTGTTTACAGTTCACTATTGGTGCTTCTAGTTTTACAACTTTTGCTCTTCTTTGCAGCAAGTCCTGCCAATGACGTTTGCGGTCAGAGAGCGAAGACACAAACCACAAACTAGAGTTTAGTCTGTGTGTGTCTTCATTCGGTGGCAGCCCCCCCCCCCGCAGCGGCGATCTGACCTTCCAACGGGACCGTAGTGGTCGTATATTCCCCCACTGTGGTTATTACCCTTAAACACCTTATTACCCACACCATTACCCCACTATGCTTATCTCTGTATCAAACTGTACTCACGATTGTGGGACCCAACAGCAACATGGCTCAATGACCGCTACCTTTATTGTGAGGAGATTGTAAATTTAAAAAGGAAGCCCTCTGTAAATTCAAGCCGAGGCAGTTTCTTTCTTTTCTTAAGGCAGAAACGTCAATAGAGGGGAGAGCGAAGTCAGGACAACCTATAGAGCAGGACAGATCGATAGCGCAGCAAACCCAGTCGAGATTGACTGGAGACTTGCCGGTAAATGTCCTGCCTCAGATTTATAACAGGAGGACACGGGCCGACGGGAAAAATAGGAGGGCAAGACAGAGTGACGCGGAATTGGAGATACTGTCGTTTTTAGCATTTCAACAACTCAGTTTCAGTTATATTTTTCTCATCTGTTGATTTTGTTTCTAATTTGTTTCTTATTTAATTTATAAAACAGGAAAAGCAGAATGTACATTTTGACATTCCAATAGTTATTAGTTTCACCTCTAACATGCATCACCTGGCTCAAGCTTGCTCCACCTGCACGCTGGCCTTACATAGACTAAAACGAATGGAGAACTCTTATCTGGCTCTGGAGCCTTGTCTCCTCTGGTAAGTTGGAGGCCAGCTGAAAAGCATTCACATTCATTATCAGTCCCAACACAGCGCACCATGCTGCTCATCCCAGAGTCTCCTCCCAGTCAAGAGTAGCTGTCTTCCACGCTGCTCTATCAGGCCTACCTACGTGTCACATGATTAAAGCTCTGGGAATTGTGTTAATAGCCTACAGTGCGTCTTCTTTTTTTTGGTTATGAAATTAAGTGCAGCGGTTTTCTAATGGCCCCTGGGCCCTTAAGAGTGAATTGATTCTATTTTAAAAGCCTTTTTTTTTTTTTCTCTTCTTCAATCTGACAGAGAAGATGTGGCTTGGGGAGCAGAAACTACGCATTGAAAATGGACTCTCTCAAAAGAAGAGGTGCACAAGAGATGGAAGGCAGCGTTGTCAAAGGGTTAAAGATAATACGCAGTGACAAAGGGAAAGAGCAGAGACTGCATGGCACCCAGTAAGGGGTTAACAGTCAGAAGGATGGCCGATAATAGATGCTGGAGCAGCTGTATAGGAACTACAGCACAAAGAGAAGGACACAGCAACAGCTGAAGCACAGAAAAGCGGAGGCTGTGTGTGGGGGGGAGGGGGGAGGGGGGGGGGGGGGGGTGAGACATCTTTCAGTTCTGCAGTCAGCACCGTGTGAACAAATGAAAAACATTCAATAACAGTAGTGTATTTTATGGCTTTTTCGACAGTACTGCAAACAAACATGCATATTTGGTGCATTCACGCTTCGATAAGGATGACTGAAGTCACGCTTTCAGTAAAAGACAGTAAAGGATACCAGAAAGACATGATGAAGACATGCCATCCTCCCCCTCGTTCACTCCAACACTTCAGCACTGTCTCAAACACGACAAATACGCAAACCTGCACTTGGAGATAATTCTATAGAGCCGATGTTGTTCTGAAGCTTACATCTCCGGATGCCAACCTCAGCAGGTTCTAAACGCACCACGCTGTTGCTGCACATTGGAGCTGTTTCTATTCTCCTGCTAGGTGATGTGAGGGAATGACGGGGGAAGGGAAGAAGCTTCATTCAGCTCGTCCTCTGGCTCAGTTTGTAAAGCTGTGGGTTTGAGCTGAGCCACTTTGGCTGGAAAAAGCACACATAGGCTCACTGAGTCACTGCAACAGTAATTTGTGTATGTTAGACACCCATATATAAGAGTAATTTGTGTATGTTAGACACCCATATATAAGAGTAATTTGTGTATGTTAGACACCCATATATAAGAGTAATTTGTGTATGTTAGACACCCATATATAAGAGTGATTTGTGTATGTTAGACACCCATATATAAGAGTGATTTGTGTATGTTAGACACCCATATATAAGAGTAATTTGTGTATGTTAGACACCCATATATAAGAGTAATTTGTGTATGTTAGACACCCATATATAAGAGTAACTTGTGTATGTTAGACACCCATATATAAGAGTGATTTGTGTATGTTAGACACCCATATATAAGAGTAATTTGTGTATGTTAGACACCCATATATAAGAGTAATTTGTGTATGTTAGACACCCATATATAAGAGTGATTTGTGTATGTTAGACACCCATATATAAGAGTAATTTGTGTATGTTAGACACCCATATATTACAAATTCAAATTCCCACAGAATCAGCTTTTGAACAAATGGTTCTCTATAAACAGTGAAAGGAATTTTCACTGAATATTTATCTGTGGCTAGAGGAGGTTATGATTTCGTTTTACAGAGGAACAGTTATGTATCACATGCTGCAAATTAAGTAGGATGGTAATTCAGGGGATTAGCAGTCAAGCTCTGACCTGCAGCAGCTTCTCCAACGAGCAGGGAACTCATGTATTTCCCAACACGCATGTATTCACATGGACACTGCCAGCTTGCGTGCACACACACACACACACTGCTGTACAAATCTCACGCTCCTCTTATTGAATTTCACTATGGCAGGAGAAGCTTTCCAAACTTTCAAGGGCAGGCTGAGAGCCTTGTGTCGGTGGACAGTACGATGAAATCACACATCGCTCACATCTCATTACTGCACTCTGCACTACGATCAAACACTGTGATTAGCAAACATTTGAAAACAGACACCAGGCAATATTTCAATGGCTCAATGAAGTGCACATCTGCAACATCATAAGATGTTGCAGATGTGCACACACGCACACGCACACGCACACACACACAGCCCATCAGTGTAATGAATTACAAATATCTACTTACAGCTGTATTACTCGCACTCTCATACTCTTTTGTGTCGTGATCGTGCCCTAACGGAGGGACAGCCCCAGATCAATAACCTAATTAGCCATAAAGCATATGCATTGTGGTGACACATTATATGCCTGGCATCCCTCGGCCAGCATCTCACAGGAATTACCATATAAATAAGCTGCGGTCATTCACTAAACAAAGAGGTATGGTTGGGACTTGGCATGCTGCGGCATAAAAAGAGAGCGAGAAGAAATCAGAAGTTACAACATATTAGAAAGCAGAAACATCCAGACAGCTGGAGCAGCCAAGTTATGAATTGTAGCAACGGCTGGCAGCGTGAGAACATCGGCCGTGCAGGAGAGTCAGCAAACAGCAGCAGAGGAAAGCCCCGACGCGCTTTCTGTCCTGTCTTTGGATTCAAATGGGCTGCAAGTAATTGAATACACTCCTCGTGCAGGTTCAGTCAAATGAAACTCAAAGCCGATCGTTCGGAAAGCCAGCATTCAATGTTACTTCACAATTATTGGAAGGCCAGTGTAAACGCACGACTGATGAGATATACTGCTTTAAAAAGGAGCCAGCCGCACAATTAACTCAGCATTGTCCTTCATTTATACAGGAAGAAAGCTGTAAAACGATCACTAAACTCACTAAATTCACTCGCAATAAGTCATCCTCAATATAAGTGAGTTTAAAACAAAACAAAAAGGAGGCAAAAAGTGCAAAGTAAGCACTTTAAATGAGTGAAAGCAGCCAACACTGGAAATATTCCAAATCACTTTGAGAAGGAAGAGTAAGTCTTGTTGTCACAATTGGAGAACTTTAGCTGATGATTAACTGTCAAAGACGATTAATGGTTAAATTGTCTTCTGTTCATTTTGCACCACCATTTAAGGGAAGGTGTCTAATGATAGAATGCACCTTATGAAGAGGAGCCATTTATTAGCACTGTCGCACTGTGCCGTATTTAGAGTCCTGACTGGAAGCTGCACGAAGGCGTCGCCTGGATGAACCTCTGGCTGCAGGCATCTGTCCGGTGACGACGACGGAAACATGGATGTCGTCCTAGATTTGTCGTGTCAGCGGGTTTTTTCTTCTGTTTTTTTGCTACAAATTTGACTAATTGTCGCCCCCCAACTTATCACATCAGCACTAGTGATGTGGTGTGTGTGTGTGTGTGTTTTTTTTGCCAATAAATGATCCATGATGTTCCCGTTCACTTCGGCACATCTAAAGATAAACAGTTGGTCAAACTAAAGGCCAATTCTCCATTTCAATAATTCACTTTCTAGTTTGCGCAGCTCCACGAAGAAACACAGCACTAAATGCTGACCCCACTACAGCCTGCAGAGTGCAGACAGCGTCCAAGAGACACTAAGTTGGTTGAAAGTACCACTTTTTGAGATATACTGTGTTGACATTTCTCAGATCATATAGGATGATTATACGCAGTTAGGCAGGACATACACAAAAGGCTTCACTGTAGTAGCTTTTCTAACCATTCATTCTGCAATAACCTTATGTGCAATAGCGGTGGCCTGTCTATTCTTCACTTTTTGTCTGTCCGTCTTGTCGGCTCCATGTTTCACCGTGCAGCAGCACAGCCCACGATGGCGGAAAGTAGGAAATAGAACTTAGTAAAGCACGATAGACTCGTCTGCCGAGAGGGCAGGTGAAGGCCGCGATCACATCAAAAATAAATTGCATGAAACTCGAACAATGACTGACACCATCGATGTTGTCAATTTTCGAGCTCATATGCAGTAACAAAAAAAAAAGAAACAACACAAAATAAAAGAAAGGTGAACCGACAATCACCTGACACACACACACACACACACACAAGGACGAGTTGACACGAGAAGAGAAGCCTTCTTTTTTTATCGAGGTTATGTAATCGCCTGTGTCTGTCTGTCCGTCCGTCCGTCTGTCTGTAAGCAAAATCCAGAATGACGTTAGAAAAGAAGATGACATTTTCACATTGAAAACCAAATTTACGGATAAAAAATCTGTAAAAAAATAACATCAACTCCGATTTAACTTTTCATGGTTAGCGTATAAAGATATCAAGAACAATTTAGAACCTTTTTGGTGATGATCCAGATCACCATGTGGGCGGTGTAAATCTAATTAGGAGGGGAATGAGCTGCTTGGTGGAGGTCTGCGCTCTCTGTGTGCTTTTCTAATGAATACAATCAAAAGTGAAAACATACTGTATCACGTAATTATATTGAATTTTCCCGTCAAACAGTAACTTAGTGTTCATTATTGCTGGTCTCGAGGAGCCTGAGAATAGCACGTACATGCACTAATCTCCACTATAGTGCATGCACATGGATGGATCAGCTTGATTTCACCTTTATGGAACAGCTTTAGCCAAACTGATCTGAGACTAGCTAGAGTCAGTTGCTGGACTCTTATCCAAACTTTTCTTTAGCGTTTTATGGAACGGGTCCTTGAAGTCAAGTTTAGATTAACATTACTATAAAAACAAAATATTTGTCATGAAGAATATTTGTTATTAACGCCGCCGAGACGGAGATTATGTAATCCGTCTGTCCATCCGTCCGTTAGCAAGATAACTCTAAAAGTTCTGGACGAATCTTGATTAAATTTTCAGGAAATGTTGTTGTTGCAGGTGGGAGGAAGCCGGAGAAAACGGCAAACATGCAAACGCCGCACAGGACAAATTGAAGCAAGGTATTCAAACATTCTCACTGTGACGCAATAGTGCCACGTAACCTGATTGCCTCCGCCCGGCGGGGGTCGCGTCATCGCCGGCATTGGTTTGTTTCTTTCTCTGTCTGTTTTTTACCAAGATAATTCAAAAGGTTACAGACAGATCTCAAGGAAATGTTCATGAATTTTGGGAATGTTTCCAGGAACAAATGACAAACTTTTCCGTTAAGATTGCAGTTAATGGAGCTTCAAAATTCCTGTTTCTCAATATCTCGGTTAATTTTTGACAAATGTTTATGCGATTTGACACCGAATTTAATCTGGATCGGATTCAAAAAGGAGTCAGCAAAAAATATACAATTTTAACACTGAAAACTCAATTTGCGGATTCAAAAATCAGTAAAAAAAATACTTGCTAGCTGCACCACTAAAGTATTTATTTTTAATAAATACTTATTCTTTAAATCCCTGTTAACCTCTGGAGAAGTTAGATAAAAACTGCACAGAAATTAATCACAGCTAAAAAAAAAAAAAAGAAAACCAGCCCTGAAAAGAACCAGTCCACAAGTGGTTGTTCTGCAGCCCTACAGGGCAGATCTCCATAGCAGTGAGTGGCAGGCATCAGAGTACTTACACAGCCTATCCTAAAAGAAGCAGCAATACACCTTTCAAAGCACTCTGTTGCTGAGGCAAGTCAAAATATGGTGCTACCTGCAATCAGCTATGTGGGCTGGCTATTAGGTTGCTCGGTGCACTGTGGGATTGTGTAATCGCGCAAACTTTATCAGGCTTGTTTGGTCACAAGTGTTCCAGGGATTTCAAACGGCTGCTGGGGTCGAGGCCTGCCTCACCGAGAGTGAGTCTAAGAGTTGTAACCATGAGCCCATTGATACCCGGGAGCTGATGAGAGAGTCCAGCCGTAGTAAAACACTTTGCATGTTAAGATCTGAGTGAGTGGAAAAGGTTTGATACTCTAGAGTACTTCTCAGATGGTTTTTTTCCTGTCAGATTTTCCTGACTCAAACTGGATTATGTAATAGAAATGCACGACACCCACAATCTGTTTATGGTTGAAATTGCACTCTGGAAAGCCACAGATCAATTTAACCCTTTATAGCCAAATGTATCATATTTGATACACTTGGCCTTTCAGGATTTTAAGACTTCTACTGCAGAAGTTTGACACAAGCTGATGGATACAACCAAACAAGTGCATCTGCATATTCCATGGGAAAAAAAATCTGGATTTAGCAAAAATTATATAATTTATTTTACAAATTTGTCAGACATTATTCTCCAAAAAATAGAGTTTTCTGGCAGTTACTTCATGAATCGGGCTTTAAAGGGTTAAAATTAAATATATATATATATATATATATATATATTGCAATTATTAGCCGTACGGTTTTCGCTGAGATATCCGTTGTCAGTGACTTCCTCAACTTGCTGTCAAGCATCTATAGGCCTCGTAAACGTCTCTGCTTCTTTAAACCAAATCTTAACTGATTATTTTTCGCACCAAATAGGTTTAGTGATGTTTCAGATCATTTGTAGAACATTAGCTTTCATTCTATAATAATATTACAACATCTAAAGAAAAGTTTACTCGGTCGTTTTGTGGTTCTGCTGATGCTCAGAAACTGAGCCAAGTTCAGAAAAGTCATGCCAAGGTGGTTCAATGTTCCACCTTTTGATACCCGTGCCAGCTTGGCCCTGGAAAACAGCTGCAGCATTTTAAACAGGAGTGTGATGCCCTTATTTAGATGCAGCACCTTCATCAGCGGCTCATTGTCTTTTGTCTTTCCTGTCCAGTGATCAATATTTCACATTTTCTTGGAGCAAATACTTACGGAGGGCTTATGGTTAGTGTTACATTTAAGCCAAAAAAGAAAATGGAGTTATTTTGCTCATTTGAGGAACAATGAGGTTCAGTTTGTTGTGTTTTTATTTCTCTGTAGTAGCAAAGAGAAATAGTTTTTAACATGTCAAACTAATCACTATTGCTCAAAAACATTTTCTATTTGTCATTTACATTTATTACTTTTGACGTTTACATTAGATCTTAAGAAATAAAACTAGGTTTTCATGACTTGAAACGACGAATGGCAACTTTATCTCCTTTGTGGCTGCATAACGAATCCTATATATTCACGATGCGCCCACACACACAAGCGTTGCTTTGTTATTTCCTCGGTTGTGTTTCAGTGATTTTAAACATGTTACATTTTCAGTCATCATGCTCATCTGCTCGGTCAGCAGTAATAAGAGGCCGATATTTGCGGGCCTTCTCCTGTTGTTTGTTTTTTGGGAGGGGGGGGGGGGGTATATTATAGGCCTATAGATATTACATTACACTGTGAACCACGCACAGCCCGCTGGTGTCTGAAGTGAGTTTGGGGTCTGTTGACTCACACCGACAGGTGCAGGCCTGGTGGCATGAAGCTCGCCATTGTGTGTGTGTGTGTGTGTGTGTGTGTGTGTGTGTGCGCGCGCGCGCGCGTGTGCGTGTGTGTGTCCCGCAGGTACCTCTCTGTTCTATGGAGGCAACAATCATGCTGATGTTGCCTTTTTCTAATTCAGCTGGGGGGGGGGCGGGCGCCATTTGAATATTTGCGCCATGCGACCCAAAACAACACCGTGACATGGAACAGGTGTGTGCGCGTGTGTGCAATCGAGTTTCCGTGTGCACGCGCGTCGCTTGTGTCGCCAAATGAATCGAACAGCGGGTTCGATCAGCAATACTACGCAGCGGGCGTGATGTGCGGCGGAGGCATTTGGTAAAGATGACATGTATCGATCACTGAAACGCCACCTGCATACACACACACGCGCGCACACACACACACATACGTCAATATATTCAGTACAAATCATACGGTCATTGAGGCCGATGTGTTTTATCTCTGCAGATATCGCGGGGGGGGGTCTGTCTACCTTGGGGGGGTCGATGCGGATCCTCTCCTCCCCTTTGTGCGGGCTCTCCGGCCACAGGTGATAGCTGGAGCCGTAGTTGGGGCTGTCTTTGCTGCTGTTGCTGACAGTCGCAGACGAGTTCCCCGCGTATGCCTGCTGTGTTGCCGGGGGGGTTACGCGGGGGTCGCGGCCGTGTGCCTGGTCGCCCTGCGCGGAGCTTGTCCCAGCCTTGCGGTCTTGCTCACAGTGCTGCGGACGCTGGGCAGTGGCACGGAGCTCCAGTGCGCCTGGATGCAGCAGTGGAGTGTGGCGCGTCCTACAGAGCCCCCCCGAGCCGCTGGCGCAGTGGCTGACAGGCAAGCTGCTCCCAACCAGCGGCTGTTGCTGCGCGCGTAATTGTGGGATCTGTTGCTGCTGCGGCTCCTGAGCTGAGTCACATGCATTTAAACAGCGCCCTTTCTGTAAGTTTGCGCGGATTCCGTCCGGGGAGGGGTCTCTCTTTTGGAGCTTCTGCTGCTGCAACAACTGTCTGTGGTCTCGGTGCGCTCCCGCTCCTCCTCTTCCCCTGCAGCATTCCACGATGGTTGCCTGTTGGTAATTATTTTCACTCGTTTGGAGCCGATCCTCTCTTTTAGATGCCCCAGAAAACAGCAGAGAGGGGGAGGACGACGTTGGTGGCGGCGGGAGAGATGGGGAGGGCTGCGGTGGGAGAGGAACGAAAGGATGGTGCTGATTTTGAGAGAGGCTCCCCTCTTGCTCGGAAAAGCTGCAGTGGCAGCTTGGAAAAACAGGCTGCTGAGCGCCGGCCGGGGCCCAGGGATCCTGCCGCAGGTGCGCCGGCTGCCCGCCGGTGGGTCCGCCGCCGTGAACAGGTCTCCTGGACGGCTGGCTCAGACACGGGAGCTCCTGCAGGCTCTGGCGGTGCGCGCCGGTGGTCAAAGTGCGGTCCCGGTGGTGAGAAGAGGGCGGGGGCGGCAGGCTGAAGACAGGAGTGACAGTGCCGTGGCTCTGTTCGCGGATCCCGTGCTGCTCGTCGGGGTTTTGGGGCTGATGGGCAGCCCCCGCGCACCGATGCCGCATCCCCCTGATCGCGTCGTCGCGCTGTGGTTGCTCCTTTGCCGTGCCGCGCTCCGACGCGCGTTCATTGCGATCAGTCCCCGCGGAATAGGACTGACTTGTATCATTGGTATAAAGACCTGCCGTACAACGTCACTCTACAGCCGAAACGCCGCCTTCGACCGAATATGTGGGTCCATTGTCTGCTGCGCGCACAGGTTGCAGCCGATCGATCGATCCTTGCGGCTGTTGCGTTATTACAAGAGCGTAGAAAGGCGTTTAAATCTGCTCGCGTGGCCGCGCTTCTTGTTCCACTGTGGACCCAATCGACTTTGTCAATGTTGCCATAACGACCGTGCATAATCAGAAATCACTTTTCCTGCTGCTTCACCGAACAGATCCGCAGGCAGGCCCTCAAAGAGACGCGCTGAGCGTCACTGTGGTTTATGATCGACGTGAATTCATCAACTTTACTCTGAGTTGGTTTCAGATTCACGAACAATAAGACTTATCTTAAAATACATTTCCACTTGTTGGATCACAGAACAGCCATCAAACAAACCAGGCAGTAAAGATTACCTCATGCCACACAGCCTGCGCCCTGCAGTCACGGTATTTAATAATTTATGCCTGGTTTTGTATTACCAGGCAGAAATATTTAGAAAGAGCGCAGCATGCACACTCCCAGAAACGGTGTGTGTGTGTGTGTGTGTGTGTGTGTGTGTGTGTGTGTGTGTTGCAGCAGCATGCTCTCACCAGTCAAGGCATGACTGTCACAGAACGTCAGGACGTGTCTGTATCAGTCTGGATGGATGAGACAGACAGAAGCTGGACACAAACGGTGTCCACCGGGTCAAGGCACACATCATTAAAGTGGTGGAGGATGAACAATGCCCATCTCATACACATTTCTTACATATGTCACATTTAAAATTTGGTGGCACATAATTTGGATGAAGGGATGCACTAAATTTTGTTCCGCTTCATCTGACAGCAAATCTGCTTCTATTTACAACTGGAAAAGCCTTCAGAGAGCACAGACCTCCACCAAGCAGCTCATTCCCCTTCTTATTGGATTTACACCGTCCACACGCGGTGATCCGGAGCAGTAATAGCGCTGCTGCCTCACAGCATGTTCTCCCCGTGTCTGCGTGGGTTCTCTCCCGGTGGGTTGGTGTGGCCCGCTGGTGAACTGGCAGCAAGGTGTACCCCGCCTCTCGCCCGTTGACTGCTGGGACAGGCTCCAGCACGACCCGGAACCCGGTAACGGACAAAGCAGTAAAGAAGATGAACGAATGAAAACCCATCTTCAGATTTTTTTTAATCACGGTTCATCCAGCAGTTTTTCCGTAATCCTGCTAAACGCAAGTGCGCCCCCATGATCCAGAATCCAGGATCTCTTCCGGATCATCACCAGAATGTTCCTGGTAACATGCCTAACATTCCCTGAAATGTCATCAAAATCCGTTCGTAACCTTTTGAGTTATGTTGCTAAAAGCCAATGCAGAGATGCCAGAACAGGAGTAACAGTCAGATATCTCACCTTATCAAATCAGGTTTATTAAGGATAAGTACAAAAAATATATATATATATACCGGTATATATATATATATTCATTCATTTTCCAACCGCTTATTCCGTCATCGGGTCTCGGGCCAAGCCGGAGCCGACCTCAGCAGTCAATGGGCGAGAGGCGGGGTACACCCTGGACAAGACGCCAGTTGATCGCAGGGCAACACAAAGACATACAACCAGCCACACACACACTCACACCTACGGACAATTTAGTGTCACCAGTCAGCCTAGGCTGCATTTCTTTGGTGGTGGGAGGAAGCCGGAGAACCCAGAGAGAACCCACGCAGACACGGGGAGAACATGCAAACTCCTCACAGAAAGGCCACAAGTCGGAGTCAAACCAGTGACCTTCTCGCTGTGAGGCAACAGCGCTTACCACCGCACCACCGGGTCGCCTATAGAGAGAGAGAGAGCACACAAACCACCCAAACACTTCATTTCATTGCAAAAGAGGACATTTAAGGCTGAGCCAAAGAGACAGGCGGACATGTAGATGGAGAGGCAGCCAACTTTTACATCATATATTATTCTTAATAAGTCATATTATTTCCCTTAAAGCCAGTTCAGCCATTCTGAGTTTTGATGAGTCTAAAGACTGCAGCGGTGGCACACTTTGCTTAACCACTGGAAGAAAGCTGAGGTCCACTCTATTTTACAGCCTGAATAAAATGCTGCAGGAATCCTGAGTCCAGCTCTGGCCCGGGCCGCACAGGAAACCTGATAACTTTCATTAACTAATTGCTGTGTGTGAGTTCCCTGGCAAGATGGGGTTTCATTTGCTGGTAGGGGAAGCAACGTTACTGCATAATTAAATTACATTTTACAACTCTTGGACACACAAACACTCAATAAGTGCCTGTGAATGCCAAACGCACTCTTTCCCTTGTGCACACCCACAAACACATGTATATAATATTTCATTCATGGCTTCAAATAGCGTCTTTCAAGCAAGAAACTACCACCACAATTTAGAATTTAGTGCCTCTCGGATCATTCCCATACAGCCCACAAGCTTGGCTGGTCCAGTTATGCTAAAACAATGTTGTAAGGCTCTTCCTTGTTGTTTTTGGGATAGAGAGGAAGATCTGTGACACTAAAATGGTAGAGGGGGAAACATGGAGGAGGCCAAAGGCTGCAGCGTGTAACACAGGAAGAAGATAATAAGCCTATAATTACAGAGAATGAGAAATCCAAGCAGGGTGAAGTCAGGAGACGTACAAGTATTCATGTGGGTGTAAGAGAAAGCATAAGACTGATAGCGAGCAGGAGAAAAACCGGACAGAGAGCAAGATATCTAAAAAGAGCAGGTGTGCAAACACAGAATAGATCAAAAGACTTCAATTGAAAGTAGTGAAAAGACAGAAAATATATTGTACTACAAAGCGAACAAAAATAATTTCACAGAGCTGCAGAGATGAATTTATTTTCTTCTGCACTGGAAGACAAGTCACATGTGCTTCGACATAGAGTGCTCCACTGTTGCTGATATCATTTCCCTCTGGGATTATTAAAGTATTCTGTTGTGATCTGGCGCTAAATAAATAAAATGTCATTGAATTGAATTGATAGGAGCGTCCGTGTGGTGCCGAGGCAGGTTATAGGCCGGTAGTCTGATGGTGTTCCTTTCATGAAGAGGACCCGGGCGACGTTCGGGCCGGTGGGACTCTAGTTTTCCTTGTTTCGCTCATTCCGAGTTATAGGATTATGATCTGGATCCAGATGCATATAGTAGTGGAACATCATGAGCTTTACATTCCTCGGTATTTTCTTCATTTTGATATTATTCATGATATTGGAAAAATTAAATTAAAAAGTGATCCAGATCATCTTCCAGCAAATTCAGTCTGAATCCATTGACGACAGCTGAGATATCTTGCAGACAAACAATCAGATGAATCATAATTAGAAAAAGAAGAAAGACATCACGGGTGTAGCGAAGAGGAGAACAATTCCTTTTGATCCTGACTGGGTTTACGTGTAGTTGCCGCGTGTAAGGCAGCCATCTTGAATGAGTCTGTCATGTCTTTGGCATTCATCTTAGTCAATGCTAGGGCTAACTGCTGACTCAGGAATACAAAATGCTCCTTGTTCTTGTTACTGGAGTTACACCCAGTGAATAATATGGCACACAATCAGATGGACTGATTCAACTGGTCTGCTTAAAATGGTGATATGTTAATTAAGCAACCTGCAGATACAGGTAAGACTATTCATAATTCAACCCAAAGCAGTGGCGTGCTTGAGACTAAACGACTGGAAGGTACAGCTAGGGACGGCGATGGCGGGAGCCTGCACCCGCTGGAATTCATCTTTGATGGCTGAGATCACTAGTTAGATTTGCTTTGGGCAGCTTCGCCATCACTCAGGAGGAGGCAGGTATAAGGAGAGCCCTTTTTAAATATCAGCTGACATGTTGGCATACCAAAGTCCCATCAATGAGTGGAAAGGCCTGCGCAAGGGAGACGACTGTGATGAAGCGTTTTCCATTACCACCACAAGCAAAGTCAAGGTGCAGGGGGGCGATAAGGTGGCCTGCGTCGTGAGCAGATGCAATGCACGAGCACGCCAGGTGTAACGTTAGAGATGAGATCCCATTGAAGGAATAACGTGATACTCAAGAAGCATTCTGGGTAATCCTGCTGTAAGCTCAGAGGAGCCCAGCTCTGAGATTTCTCGTCCATCTCAAAGGGTGACCAAGAGGACAGTTAGTCACCATCCACACAAAATACCCCTCCTTCACCACACGCGCACACACACACACACACACATACCACCCCCTTGTTATGGGTGATTCCTGTTTAGCATTCTTAAGACCGCGGAAGAGGTCTGTTATATTTGCGTTGCCTCTTAATCCTGACATTATTAATGAAGATACCAGCAAAATGCGTCATTTGCAATTATTTAGAAAATAAGACGAGAAAAAACAAGAATATAATATTTACACCTTTTGTCTCAGTTTTTTTCATCGGCTAGCTCCCTCTTTCATATCAGTCACTCTGTGCGAGACGTTATCTCACTTTCTTTATAGTGTTGCACGTCATACTCTTTCCCATCTTCCCAGCCCAGAGACACGCTCTCTGCTTCAACAGCAACAGACACCTTCTATCCAGCACGGCCTTGGAAAAGGAATTGGACCATCGACCTATGTTCACACGGCACAATGATGTCGCTGCGTTAAATGGAGCAGATGATAATGAGGGGAAGCGGTGAGGACAAAGAGAAAGACAAAAAAAAAACAGGAGCAAGGTCGATTTATAATGCTGTCTGGCACGTGCATGTGTTTGTATGTGGGAGATGAAGCGTGTGTGCTCCTGTATATCGACGTTAAGATATTTGTGCTTGTGTGTGCAGGACCTATGCTTCAGGGTTTACATTTGAGCATCAGCGTGCACATGTGAACACACGTGCAAACCTGCGTGGGTGGAAGGGACAAATGTCTGTAAAGAGAGGCTCAGTTTGCCCAGTTGTAAAATATGGTGATGAGAAATAAAGACAGGAGCAAGCTCATCACTAATGCAAAGGTTCAAAGACTCGGCCCTGTCTCATCATCAGAGTAGCAACACGCACGAAGGAAATTACCAACTGACACCCCCCCCCCCCCCGCCACACACACACGCACACACACCATTACACCACCAGCAGGCTGAGATGCACTGTATATGCTTTTCTCAAGAAACACCCTTTAAAAGATGACCGCGTCTCCCACTGGTATTCATCATCCTCACCATCTGCACAAGGAACAATTATCTAAATGCTCTGCACATAGGTGTTGCATTATCAGTGTAATACACTGCAAGGGATTTCCTTTTATGCTCCACCAGCAGCATTGAAATGGTCTAATTATGCTTCCATGAGGTGTAACCATGTAATCTAAAAAAAAAATCATGTCTGCAAAAAAATAAAAGACATGCACTCATCCAGCTGGGTGTGTGAATGCAAATGAAGCGGGTTCGAAAGCTTATTAGACACAGTATATTTTAACATTCCTGTTTTTCAACTAATACTGATAGAAAAGAGACAATTGTGATTAGGAAAGAACGGGAGGTAACGAGAAGTAAAGCCATACCTTCTATCTGATGGAGATTGCAGAGGAAAGGAACATTTGTGATGATTATAAATGACAGCAGTAAAATGACGTCTCCTTGGAATCGGGGATCTCCTAGGCTGTGAAATCTCGTGCCGTCTGCGATGACTGCTTGTAGCATGGAACAAGGGGGAATGCATGCTTTGATTTTTTTTTCCTTTTTTTTTGACAGCACATGCTCAGCTTATTGCGAGTATTGGTTGCTCTCCTCGTGTATTTTTATCCTCCTATCCTCCACCTGTTTGTGCTGCGATAAAGAAAAAAACATGAAAACTATACGTTTAACGTAGTTTTATTGTATTCACGTTCACGGCTCTCTGTTGTGACATGAATTATAATAATGAATGAAATTTGCACGTCGATTGATACAATTTGGACTTTTAACCCACCATGATAAAAATACAATCGGTGTGGGTCTCCCAGAAATAAACGCTGATGAGAGCTGTGACAAATCACGAAAAGCACGGTTGGGGCGGGGGGGCGTTTATGACCTTGTGTGCGCTGACGTCCCCCATTTTCCCTCTGAATTGATGCGGGGATTCCTGATGCTATTTTTAGCCTCTTAGTCGTGGAGAGCCGTCCGTGGGCGGAGGAGAGAAAGGGAAGGGAAGCAGGAGGAGGGGGAAGAGAAGCAGCAGGGGATGGAAAGAGGCGAGAGAGGCGGAGGAGATGAAGGAGTGGAGGATGAGAGAGAGGAGGAAGAGGAGGAGGAGGGGCTCCCATGCGGACCTTGGCTGCAGCAGCATCAACACATTGCTCCCCAATGTGATGCTTTGAATCGTGACCAGACAGCCAGGAAAAACAGAAAGGGAGTGCAGTGTCATTCATCCAGGCAGGACGGTACTGCTTTCTTTGATTTAGTTGGATTTCTAAGCCAGATTTCAAATAGACGTGTCTTTGACGCTAGTGGTGAGGAAAAGTGGTTTAATTCGGTGTCGAAAAACAGCGGGATATTAAGATGCTGGTCAGGGAGTGTTCTCTGATTGACATGCTGTGATAACTGCACTGTTTTAGAATGCTAAAGATATTATCACAGCTGAACGTGATCCAGAATGTAAATCAGAAATATTTGTCATTTAAATTAATGTCTCTGTTACCACAGATCGTATTTATTAAATCAATTTAAAAGTGCATGCCTTATTATCTCTCTACCAGAATGTGTGTGCTCTTCATTTAAAAGGATGTAGGCCTATAAATATAGAGAAATAGAAATACATAAAGACAAATGCAGCCTCATGGGTAGCACGCGTAGTGCTACCAAAGATATTCAACATTTATTGTAGTCTCTTTTTAATTTTTTGTGTATTTTTTTATTTTTTTTTATCCTATAATAGTTACTCTCAGTCTCTCCAAATCAATCTTATATTTCATTACAACATGCATCCCATTAAAATCAATTCACACAATTTGCCACACAGACAGAAATCACGAGGAAAGAAGGGCCGCCTGTAGAGAGGCTTTATTATTTATCACCTGCGGACTATTTTTAGCTCCCGCTGCAGTGTTGGCGTCGAGGGTTTCCGGGCACATGAATGACAGGTTTCCCCGTCACCACAGGTCACACGGTGGGGGCAGACCCAGGCATACCATACGTCAGAAAAGAAACACGACAAAAGCAAAACGCAGGCATCACAGAGGACTCCTTCAGCTGCTTGCATTATTCACACATGCACTTAATAATCAGGCGTATAATTACCGGGAGAACCACAAGCAGCCAAACGACC
This sequence comes from Brachionichthys hirsutus, assembly GCF_040956055.1. Taxonomy (NCBI): domain Eukaryota; kingdom Metazoa; phylum Chordata; class Actinopteri; order Lophiiformes; family Brachionichthyidae; genus Brachionichthys; species Brachionichthys hirsutus. Next base: position 3,952,681 of record NC_090911.1, on the reverse strand, counting down.
ACAGGGAGAGCTTTTATATACAAGTATAATGTGAAGAAGAAAACAAGAAATTGTCATGTAGAAAATTATAGCAAAGCCAACCAGTGACGCAGAACAGATCACCTCACCTAAATTAAGGCCAGGCGCTCAGAGCTGCTGGTGTCGCCGCGTAGTCTGTTGGTCATTATTACCGCAGCCAACGCAATGCTTTTGCTGGGGTTTTTGTTTTTGTTTGTCTGTTTTCACAATTACTGAAAAAAATCAGATTTTCTGACAATTTTCATTTTGACATAGTTTTTCTTTGTTTTCAGATAAGCTTTATTGTTTATCAGTGGATAGAACATCAGTATGTTCAACCTTCTTGAATAAATTATTCTTTAAAATGTGTTTCTCAAAAAATGCCTAGCCTTCCATCCTGGGAGCGAGGAACGTCCAGGATTATCTCATTCTGGCCACACAAAAGATTAAGGATAATATTAGTAAGACCAAAGCTGAAAATTGTGGGAAACCAATTTAATGGCAGAATTTGTTTCAGCACCAATATATTACACATAAGGGTGAACGAACAGTAGCATGTAGCAGCAAAATGTTAAAACAAAAGATGTAGTCAGAAAAACAACCAAAATCGAGTGATGGAATGGTTCTCTGTTTTATTGGGCACCGTGGGAGGGAGAAGGAATAAAGAGAGGTGAAGAGTCCATTAGAAAATATTAAAGGGCAGCAACAGAGAGAATGTTACAGGATAGTTTTATGTTCAGACATTTTGCTTGATAATGCTTTCTTGTTCCAATGCTAAATAAATCCCAGATGTTATATGTCTTCTGCAAAATGCTGGGCCGCCTCTCTCCATCCCTTTTTCTCTCATTGGTGGGGAGTAAAGACGCTTTCACTGCCCTTGAAGGGCCCTAATTGGTTAAACACAGTGGGGGGATTAGCTTTAGCTTCTCTCTATTGCCAAAGTGGCCTCGAGGTTGTGACGAGGCAGCAGGTCTGTGTCTGCTGCCTGTTGTTCTGTCTGCCCTCCATCCACTCTGCATAGATGTCGTGATTTTCTACGTCCAGCTGGTCTTTTTATCCATCAGTTTCCGTATGTGAGTCATCTTGCCTGTCTGTAAATTCTGTTGATCTTTGTGTCGCTGCATCTTCTCTCTGTCTTCCTCGTTCGCAGCTTCCCTATCCCTCCCGTCTGCATGCTGATGCCTTGTACCTCTTTGTTTGACTTTCTCCATTCTGCTGCTTGATGGCTGCTGTGACTTTCAGGGAAGAGGTGAGACAGGCTCTGGGTGGGCAAGAGAGGCTTCCAGAAGACTAGCAAATCAATACATCAAACTTTGTATTAGTTGAATTGGAAATGCCTCTTCCAGGCTGCTGTTTTTGAGACTGTTGTTTGGGTGATAATGGCCCAGACAGATGTGCCTGCTATCCATCAATTCCGTGTGTCACTAACACTCTACTTCCCACTGGTGCTGCCTCTCTTTAAAATGTGTCATTGTATTGTTCTGATTCCTCTCTTCTCTTGGGAGTGGAATATGATTTCACAGAACATTAAGTGGATGGGATCTAAGGGAATAGTGTGAGGACTGGGAATAGTGGTGCTGGATATCAGTGGTGTCTGGCCCAATTAAGCCCGTCTAGCTCGTCTTAAACCCTCCTTCACTTTCATCCCGGACCCACCCCCTACCCCCGTGCTTTTGAATGGTTGGTGACTTTCACCATGGATATGAAGGACAAAGGAATATGGCTGACAGCTGACCGTGACTCTTGTTGTCTCCATTATGTAGGAATGGGAAGGAGCGAGAGCGGATGTGTCCTGCAGCGATAGCACATGCCCCCTCCTGCATAGTGGGCGCGGCACATAGGGCGATTGATAGGAGTGCCAAGAAACATCTCATCAGTGGCCCGGTGCACAAGGAGGCGTGGCACAGAGATGATGGACGACACATGGAAACAACATCAAACTCGAACCTGGCATATGTAGCTCCTTTTTAACCTGTAATGTGTAGAGATCAGAATTTGTTTCGCAGTCCATTGCCACAGGCAGTGATGGGTGCCAAAAAGAAAGAGGGGAAATGGGGAAGAGAGATGGTAAGGAAAGGAGGTGATTAATTGTGTGTCTGTGGGGGGGGGGTACAGGTGCAGTGCAGGAGTCTTCACGATTTAATGTTTTGATCTTGACTGTGGCTGTCATTCATTTAGCATTATTTAATGTGGCGTGAGCATGAATTTGTTTGTCTCATGACTCTAGATGAGTGCCCAGTATATTTTATTTTAATACGATGTATTTAACTTCAAATCATGATGTTTAATATTACTGTAAAACTGTATTATCAAATTCAATTCAATTCAATTTTATTTAGCACCAGATCATAACAGAAGGTTTTCTAAAGGCCCTATTGGTTGAATTCCGTCCAGCGGGGCAAACAAGGAAGCAGCTTGAAGCTAGTCGCGCAAGTCTGTCTGCTGTGTGGAAGTATTCTTTACTGGATGACAAAAACCTGGCGGTTGAGGTGCTGTTCATCTTATTCTAAATATTCGTATTTCGCCAAGCAGCTCATTCCCCTCATAATTGGATTTACATTATCCACATGGTGATCCGGATCATTATCAAATATTATAAATTGTTCTTGGTATCTTTATACACCAACCATGAAAAGTAAAAGTGAATCAGAGTTGATTTCATTGTCTTGTTCCAATGCTAAATAAATCCCAGATGTTACTAATTTTTAACAGATTTTTGAATCCGTAAATTGGGTTTTCAGTGTTAAAATTTAAATGGTTTTCCTGACCTGATTCTGCATCAGATCTGACTGGTATTTTTGGTGAGTAAATTGAATCCATATTTAACAAGATATAATTTTTGGAATGGGAAAATCCGGATTTTCTTTTTTCTATCCAGACGGGTATCCGGATCACTCTCAAAATTTAATGGGATCTAATTTAGACAAAGAACCATCTTCAGATTTTTTCATCAAGATCCATCCAGCAGTTTTTCAATAATCCTGCTCAGTCAGACAAACAAACAGACAAACGCTCTCAAAACATAACCTTAGTGGAGGTAATCACTTTACATATGTCATGGGACAGCTTCTCCCCTTAAGGTTTGAAATAAAAATAGGAAAACCCTTCATCAAAAATTATAAAGATACCGGTAGTTAAAAGCCTAAATCTGAAAGGTTCTACTCTATAAACAATCTAATCCAATGTATTAACATATCCAGACACTTGAAAAAGGAAGAAACTTTTTACAGACTCAAATCAGTACAGAGAGTTCATTTTTCATCTGTACTTTCATATTTCAACAATGTATGCTGTTAAAATAAATAATGATTCGCCTTTTAATGGAAGAGATCAAGAAGCTGTTTAGACAATGATCCCATTATGTCAAAATCAGTCGGCCCTTTATTTAGACACTGACACTGACAAATAGACACTGAAACCTTGAACAGACTTATATAGTGGGCGGCCATCTGTCTTGACTGGTTGGGTTGAGAGAGACAGAGGCAGAAAGACAGAGAGACAATGACAGAGAGGGAGAGACAAGGTCAGGTAGGAGGATTGTCAAAGACAAAGAGAAATTCTGATCGCACGTCATTTGCATTGGGATCAGAAAGAATTGGCCTTGAAGACTTATGCTAATACATTCCAACTGTTTGACTGTGTATTCTTTGCATAGCGGTGTATGACACAGCTCTGATGTTATTTAGCTATTTCCAGGCTTAATGCATGAATCAATACAAATTGTACATTCAGACACCTGTAATATAGACTCTCAAAGAAAGGTGTGTGTTCTAAACCGTATTTATATTCAAATCCTCTGACAGCAGACCTCACCTTTTCAAAGAGACTGTCAGGGCTCAACTCTGAATACAGAAGATTGGGATAACCTTTTTAGCATATCGAAGGATCCGCCCAACAGATGGCATGGATTATATTCAAGGCTTGGCTCAACAGCATGATGAAACTATCTGACACAGGGAAGCTCTTGCTGTGCTTGTCGCCACTGGATACACGCTGAAATCAGCATTTAAAGTTTTCTTCGGACACACTCCAGCAGCTCACAGTTAACTTTTAGCTTTTGCACATTCTTACAAATTACATTCTAAGACTGATTTTTATTTGCAGTGCCTTACAATTATTGCCAAAATACTATTTTTTCATACATTTTGAATTCCTTAATGCCTATGTAATGAATCACCGACATCCTACCCTAACATCGACTTTCGCTGAGCAACCATCCAGATTCATTACCAGTCTAATTCCTGTAAAGCCTTAAAGTTGGCACCAGTGTTTCGGTGGTATACTGTAGCTACTGGAAAATGCATTAGTTGATCAGATGGACTGCCTTGCATAATGTTACTTGATCAGCGGAGGTTAACCGGGTAGTCGCCCATCATCTTGAAGGCTATATGAACACGTAGGAACGAGCCTTTAGAGTAAATCGTATCTTAATATAGATGCTGACTTCTCCAAAGTTGAGAAAGCAATGACTGCTCAACCCGTCTGTCTGGGAACTGAAGGATTGTTTTCTTACATGCACTTCTAGGGTACATCCTTGTAACCAGCTATTAGGCACTTATCAGGGCAAAGTGCACCTGATTTTAAGGCACAACATCAATGGTCTTGTCGTCTGCTCCGTCCTATCCTGTTTCCTGGAAACACAAACCTGCAGCCTGCCAAAAGTAATGACTTACCTGTTTGCAATGCTAACCTGTGTCTGCTCGTGGGTTCTTTGTCTGGTTGTTACAATGCAACATACAGGCTGCTGAACAAGATACTGACTAAAGAGCTGCTATATAAAACTATAAATGCTAATGCTAGCGATGTAGACATCAGTGTTGAAGGCCACAGGTCCAGGTTCTGCAGGACCTGCAGACTGAGGGACACAAAGCGGAACAAACATATCTGCCATCATATATTTAATAATGGCAGGAGCTTCAAGCCAACAACAATGCATTGGGTGTTTGTGCGTGAGGTCATAAATAAATGCACTTTGCTTGCCAACAGTAATCAATACATAATTTGATAATGCAATTTATAAAAAAGCGATTAATAGTTTGTTGCTTATTCCATTCTTTGACGCTGTAATGCAGCAGGGTCGGCATCCTAAGACAAGTGTGTCATGTCTGGCACACGAGGGCATATATATTGGCACGCAGAGAATATAAGAAAATAAGTTCACCGCATGATTTGCTTTTTAACATATTTTAAACAAGAATTAATAATAATAATACTGAACATGGCATTTGCATTGTCTTCCATGCTTCAAAATAAATCAGTCAAAATACCCTACATGAAGACAAGCAGAGCATGAAAACATGGACCAGGCCACATACACACACACAACAGGTATAATGTGGTGTTTAAACACGAGCACTGGTTTCATTTACAAGCTAATTGACACCCACCAGTCAACATGCACTCACTCTCCTGCCTGGCATGCCCATGTGTTTAGGCATGTGTGTTCATGTTGTTCCGCTGGCACTCCGTGAAGCTGCTACGCTGTCCAAATCACTGAAATGTAAGCTTAAGAGATAAAGAAATAGATAGACAGAAAGGGAGATTTGATTTCATTTGGCAGATCTGGTTTAGAATCTTTTCATTTGTCTAAACAGGCATGAAGAGGAGCCTATTTAAGAGGCAGCCCGGTGATTGTCAACTCATATTGGCCCAGGGCAATGATTGGCCGAGGCCCGTAAGTGGGCTCTGATCAGATTTCTCCTCTAGTCACATGGAGATAAAGGGTCACTTGAGGTGATTGAGCATTTCATATTAATGAGCTTTGAGGGTCCGATCATCAATGGAGAGAGAATGTGGTTGAAATGCAACTGTAATGGCTGAACTTGATACAGCAACATTGAAATTACACCCTGGAGCTGGCAGACTGAACATGATTTTACTGTCGTCAAACGATAAGTGCTTCTGTCAGATGAGAAAATGCACTACATAAATGAGATCTGTCGCCATCTGGTGTTTGAGATAAGATACTGACTCAAATGCAGGAAAGCGCTTGTGGTGTTTGTGTTGTATACGGTCAAGTACTTTATATAATGATTGTAATGAGTGTAAGGTCTTTATTATTGAAAATGAAACCCTATATATTGTTTAGATATATATTTGTTCTTGTGCATCCTCCTAACATATTGTAATACCTTGACAGCTCGTAACTCAAATCACTCGTATGTTAAATACATTTTTCCCATATAAAATAACAGAATTTTCTTTTATCTGTTCCGGCTCTCTAAAAACAATCAAATCAATGCTAATAAGAATGGAATTTCTTTTTTAGTTGCTACACACACACACACACGCATACACACACACCGTGTGTACCGTAATTGTATCTTACACGTAGAATTACATAAACTTAGACATAATAGTTGTGCCTTTGGAAGGCTTTGTGATAGAGTCCTTCTGTTTAATGATCTCGTACTGGCCTGCCAAATCCCTGACGCGGACGCGTCGGCCATTTTGATCGATAATTTCATGCTTCATCTCCATCATCAAGCGTCTTTCCTTGTCACTGCCATCCTCACCACTCGCTTTCTTTGGACCCATCACTTTTAAGGAATACTCACAGATACAGCAAACATCACATTAATAATGTAAACTCGACACGGGAGACGTGCAGGAGACGAGTACGGAAGGTGGCGAACACCTGAACTAAATGAGTGAAGCGCGCCCGCAGCGCTCGGCCATCTAGCGCCACCATCTGGAAATTACTCGTATCTCAAATTTATGCTCGTCTCTCAAAGCAAAATATTGCTCTTGAGTTTGCTCATATGTCAAAGCACTCGTATGTCAAGGTATTAGTGTACAACGCTTTATGTATATATATATGACAATTACTTTTTCGTAGATTTATTAAATTTAAATAACATTTGCAAGGAAATTACCAAACACAGTGTCGTAGTTTCACTGCACAATAATTTATACACCCTTGAATGTCATAATAACAATTGCTTTAATTTCTTTCTTCCATATTCACATGATTCACGATACATCATTTTAACTCAAGGATAACAAATTTTATTATTGTTTAAAAATTCTGAGCTCAATGCTCAATGCAGCAAATGCACAGTTTCAGAGTATTTTACTGTCTGTAGCTACAAACATTCCAAATAAAATGATCTGCTCATACTGTCTGAATTCGAAAATAATCTTGGGGTGTTTTGTCTGTTATTGTCGGCGCTAAAACCAATTATGCAGAAACCAATTGTGCTTCCAACACAATCCATTCCTGCCCAAATAAAACCAATTAACCAATCAGCCACTCTAGGCTGATTCCATTTGCTATTAAGAGTCATTTAGTGAAGACAGCAGCACAGAGTGGCAGATGATCAGCACCATGATGATGATTATCCATTGGGAGAATTATACACTAGTTTGCAGATAGTCTGTTGTTACGGAGCTGAATGGCCTCGATCCAGTTTAGCACGACGTCAGAGAGAAACACTTTAGCATTACTCAGGACTTAGTCTTGGACTTTGTGTGTGTGTTCAAATAAGCAGGTATCTACTACTGTACTTTCGGCTTGTCCTGTGAGGGGACGCCACATCAAACAAACTGTCTCCACTTCACCCTGTCCTTTGCATCGTCCTCCCCAACACCAGCCACTCTCTTGTCCTCCCTCACTACGTCCATGTATCTTCTCCTGGGTCAACCTCTAGCCCTGTTCCCTGGCAGCTCCATCCTCAGCATCCTTCTACCGGTATAGTCCCCGTCTCTCCTCTGGACATGTCCAAACCTCAGCATCCTTCTACCGGTATAGTCCCCGTCTCTCCTCTGGACATGTCCAAACCTCAGCATCCTTCTACCGGTATAGTCCCCGTCTCTCCTCTGGACATGTCCAAACCTCAGCATCCTTCTACCGGTATAGTCCCTGTCTCTCCTCTGGACATGTCCAAACCATCAAAGTCTGGCATCTTCTTCCCCTCTAGGATTGCATTAAACAATCCTATATTAAAAACACTACAGCTACCTCTCCGAGACACTTCCATATCTCTACAGGTATGTTGTCCAGGCCAACCTGCTGAACATCGCTGTCTCTCTGTTTACGCAGCCTGTACAGATCCTTCTCTCCCTCTTTACTATCTAACCTGGTATAAAGGTCATCATATGCTAATTATTGGTTTCTAATTATTGGTTTCGATATGGTGCCTTCATTGCTAAAGAGAATATGCCACATTTCTCTTCTGGCCTCCACGTAATCCCTAACCCTCATCATAATATTTCTCCTTCAGCTCCCACTTCATAATAACTTGTCTTAAACTGACCTTTCGGGGTGACATGTCTGATATTTAATGTGTTTGGGATTTTTCTTTTTGCTGTTTGTTGATCAATGGATGATCAAAAGGGGGAAACTATCATGGAAAACTGCTGTATGTGCCGTCGTCCTTTTACCCCATGCACAGTGTCCTCAGATAGCTGGACACTATTCCGTTTTTCCACACAGCCTTGACATTTCTATGTTGTTTCCTTTTAGTTAGATACATTCTGCACCTTCCGGCATATGTTAGACAATGAACAAATGTTCCTTGTCCCTCATTCACCCTTCCCTGACCTTTTAGTTCAAGATAGCCACACACACTTCCACACACCTCCCTTCCTTGCTGTCACTTGATTCATGTATAACCGAACTGTGATTTAGGGAGATCTGCAACGTGCCTGTATTTTGACTCTCTTTGTGTAAGGATTCTTGTTTTAAGAAAGCTCTCAAAGACAGTTGTTGTTGAATATTTATTTACAGAGAAATCCACGACAAAGGTCACCCATAGGCTGTCATACATTACATCATCCTGTCAGAGGTGACAGTTTCATACTTTCAGCCCTGATGATAAAAATGAAAGTTGACACGTTAATATACTTCAGGCTATATGCTTGGGATTTTAACCTCTAGAAACAATATCCCAATATTGCTATGCTATTATTATTCATCTAAGACACAGCAAATATATTTGTATCTTCAAAAGAGTATGATTAAAAACCTTCATACTTGTTTTCTTCATGTCTTTTCTCTTTTCTCTTTTAGGAAATGCATTGTGTATTTGTGTCTGGAACCCGGCCAGAGCTTCCTGCTTCACGTAGCTCCACCCTCCTGCTCTACTGTCTCTGCTCTGCCTGCCACACCCGTCATCAGCTTATCCACGTCACCTGTTGCTCAGGACAACTGCTGCTCATCTCCTTATCAGCCCCACTGCGTTTATACTCTGCTCAGTCCTCTGCCAGATTGTCAGTGACTTGTTCCTACTCTCCAGCACTCTAATCCTGATTCTGATTCATGTGCAGTGGTATTTCTACATGAAATTACACCCCGGGCGAGATCCCCTCTTCCCCATTGAAGGGAGAAAAAATAATAAAACAATTTTGCACATTTTTTAATAATAAGAACGTAATGTACGTGTAAGAGAAACTTACATTTCACAAATTACGCAAATGCTTCATTGCAGCATTTGAATAACACACGAGAATCTATATACTTAAAAGTGGAAAAATAAATATATATAATCATATAAAAAAATAAGAGCAGAGATACTATATAAAATATTAAGAATAATAATCACACAATGTAAAAACACACGAAAGACAATCTGCACTAAGAACAGAAAACACAAGCTAAAACTAAAACCTAACCTTTCTGCCTTCCTTGATGCAAAATCATCAATAATGTCATCATACAAAATCTGTTCCCCGTTTGAGTGATTGATGCTGACGACGGCAAGGCCATTGAACAGTTCCTGAGACATGGTTGGCCTAAGGCACGTCTTGATCAACTTGATCAAAGCTCCTCTCTGCTGGAGCCACAGTGACTGCCAGAGTAACTGCAATCCTGAGAGCAGTCCAAAAGTTGGGGTAGATCTCTGCTAGATCATTAGCATCCACGCAGATGAGCTTCCCTGAGACGTTCTCTGACAGTTTATACAGAAATTCTTTGGTTATGCATACCAATTGTTGCATCAGCTGTCCGGGTGGCTGGTCTCAGACGCTCTTGCAGGTGAAGTTGCTGGATGTGGAGGTCCTGGGCTGGCGTGGTTACACGTGGTCTGCGGTTGTGAGGCCTGTTGAATGTACTGCTAAATTCTCTGAAACGAATTTAAGTTCGGTCTCACCGTTGCGATGTTGAAAAAGGAGAGTAGAAGAACATGTTTACACAGTACAGATAGCTGAGTTCCTTTAGTTCATTTATGCTGCTGTAATGCATACCTCACTGCTCCACCCACTTTTTCAAATTTTTCACTGATTCACCAATTTCATCATTTTATCAGCCTCAACAGTGTCAGCAGAATCAACAGCCACCACCACCACCAGTGTTTGGATTCTAATGGGGGGGTTTGCCTTTCTGCTGCTCTGGGCAAACCCTTCAATTGCAATTGCCCTGAGGGGTCCATGATAGTCTTTAGGTACTGGAACCTTATTTTATTTATAAAATCAATAAAAATAATCGTATTTGTTTTCTTTATCTATTCTGGGCTCCTATAGGGAAAAAATGCCAATACAGCATAATAAGCTTTTAGGAAAAGGATAGAATGGGTTATCTGTAGATGGAAAATTTGATTCTACGGTTACAAAAACACAGTTCCTGTCTGACTTGTATGTCTTTACTTTATATATATACTTTATATATATAAAGTAAAGAATATATTATATTCCATAGTTGTCCTTAATTAAATTCTTAATTTCCCCTGTCATCACTTATGGTCATTTAAATGTACATGTTAGTGTACCAGTCTATTTGGGTACACAGAGTGAGTTCATCACACTATTTGTGATGGACATAGTCTGTGTTACTGTAGCCATGTCTTCAATAAATTTTAGCAGAGTGCTGATATTCACCTGTATAGAAATCTAAACAGCATAAATATTCTTCCTTGCACTTAAGTCTAAGTTCATACGTGCAATGACTTCAGTCAACTTGATCTGTTTTATCTGTTCTCCAAGACAGCAAGCATCTCTTGCCTGCCTGCCCGCGTATCTGTCTGTCTGTCTGTCTGTCTGTCTATTGACATAATCCCTCAGTATCTCTGAATAATTCAAATTAATGGTGATGACACTGTTAAAGTATTGGCATCTCTCCCATTCCCTAATCCTGTAATGCTATTAGACAGGAAGCACCATTCCTCAAATGAATTAGGTAAGAGCCTTTTAATAGATCGAGTTTGGAAGGAGGAGGAAGAAAATGTGGCCGATTATGTTAATAGTTAAGATAACACAAGAAGTATATGAAGTTTTAATTGATCAAGATATCTCCTATTTTTCTTTCTGGCGTATACTGAGAAAACGTTTATATTTTTTAAGATAGAACAAAATTTGTTTCTCATGGTTTCCAACCTGCAAACAGACCTCAAGTTTTTTAAGTCACTCAAACAATTTACAGGATTTGTATAAAATGAATTTTATTTTATTGGTAATTTTTACCTCCAACAAGGAGGTTGTGAATTTGATGGTGTTGTGTGTTTGTTTTTTGTTTGTTTGTGTTTGTCTACTAGCAGGATTACAGAAAAACCACTGGATGGATCTTGATGAAAAAGAAGTTTCTTGTTCAAACTTAGATCCCATTAAATTTTGAGAGCCATCTGGATACAAAATAAAAACGTCAGAATTTACCCATTTTCATATAATTGAAGCTTTTAAAATAAAAACATATCTTGTAAAATATACATTCAATTCACTCACCAAACGTCCCAGTCATAAAGGGGTCCGATGCACTATCATGCTAAATGTCTTCTGGTTCTGATCCAGAGTGAGGCCAGAAAATAAATGATGTTGTCAAAGTGAATTCAATTTGCTGAAGGTATGTTTTATTATTATTTAATCTAAAAATGTAAATTACATAAAAATAAGGCAAAATAATAATAATGTTTGTTGTAAGTCAAGATATGAGGGGAATGAGCTGCTTGGCGGAGGTTTGCGCTCTCCGAGTGATTTTCTAGTTTAGCAATGGAATATTTGTCCTACCGATACTTCTGCAGTTGCTGTAAAAAGATTTCAACTTGTAATTCCAAGTAAAACCTTTGTAAGCTTTTGGGAGAAAATTAATTGCAAACTTAAATCATCATTATTCTTCAGCAAGTATTTCTGCATTTGTAGAACAATCCAACATAAACAAGGAATTACCATTAGCAATTATAACAATGATTCTCCCTCTGATCACAAACAATATGACAAACATTCCTGCCTTTAATTCATTTCATACCAGCCACGACAAGGTCAGAGATCTCTATCTGCATAGGCACATTAAATCATCAGTACAGTTTGCTGATTGGGTTTGAGTTTGGGAGCTGAAATTGATCCTGACCAATTCATTTGTTTTGATTTAAAATGCATCTTTTCTCTTTTGTTTAAAACAAGTGGACTTAGCAGAACCGCTCTGGAAAGATAATTACCCTGAATGAAGTACTTGTACTTTTACCTTAAAGAGCTTTTGCTAGTAATATATTTTGTTCTTTTAATGATCTTAGCAGAGGAAGCTGAGCACCCCCAGCAGCACAGCACAGTGTTGGTTTTAATCCAAGACGGGACCATGCTTGATCCTGTAGAGGAGCAACCTGGAGCTCAATCCTCACTAACTCTCACAGGAGATCGTACCTACCTGTTTGTATGAATAGCGCTGTACCTTAACCCTACTGTTTATATGAAATATCACCAAATAAAGTCATTTATAAGAACTTTAAACAGAGCTGGTAGAGCCTGCCACAGAAATAGCACAGAACATGATTGACTCTTGCCCTTGTCTGACCAAGCAGAAGGCATAAGTGCAAATCCCGGTAATCCTTGACAACAAAATTACACTCATGCTCTTGATCACTGCTGATGCACTCCCTGCTGACCTCCTTCTCCTACTTCGGTACAGCCCGGAGAATGTTGCGTGACTGGAGTGTGATTCTGCACGTCACTGACACGTGACGAATGGCGCATGGCAGAACTTATGATCGTCAACTTTTCGTTGTAGGATTTTATGCTTCAGCATGAAAACGTAAAAGACAATGACAACAGTTAACCATGATATATAGCGTGATGACACGCTATACGAGAGGACTTCCAGTTGTGCGGAATAGTGCATTAACAGCACTTTCATTTAAACATTGTTTCTCACAACCGTTAAGGTCCCTTTGAAGTGTACCATTATTTTGTTAATAATGCCACCACTTGATTTTAAAGTGTCAGATATTTAGTTTCATTGGTGACCACTGCAGTGCAGAGCTGAATGAGAAAACAAGCTGTCCAACGGCAGCTTCTTGTCCATTTGACTGAGGAGTTGTCACCCAAAGCATGAAAACGGCTCCTACTTTAAAGCTGAGGCTTGAGAATTATCTCCCCGCCCCCCCATTTCCTCCTTTATTATTCTATATTGTTCATCTTAAATCACATCGGCTCAGAGTTGGAGGCCGATGGGGCTTTACTCTTTCTGGACCTGTGAGTGACAAGGCCATTTTGGGTGAGGTCACACGTTGGCAGCTTTGCTCATTCAGTTTGCCTCATGCTTGGTCGATCCTGCATCTCATCATCATCATCATCATCAGAATCTCCCGGCTGAGGTGCACAGCAGCTGTTGCATTTGCGCTTCAGTCTCTTTGCGAGCTGGAAGGTGCGCTCCGTGTTTGAAAATCTGTATTCTTGTTCCTTTAGCTTGGCATAGTAATCGGAAAACTTGTTGAACAGGATAGAGATGGGCATGCCATTGAGGATGATTCCAAAAGAGATGCAGCCAAATGCCACACAGCGGCCAAGAAAGGAGATGGGGACGACATCACCATAGCCCACAGTAGAGATGCTCACCTGTTGGAAAAGCAAAAGTCTGAAGTGAGCCGGGTCTGTGTGGTGCCGATAATCATGCTCATGAACAGTCATGGTCTCAATAGCAAGAGAACTCTGAGTGTTTGCATTAACAAACAGGGGATTGAATAAACCTTCAGGAATGCGCCGGCACACTTTCTGTCTCTCCAATGCGATCGCTATGTCCGGCCGCAAATGAGAGGTATTACATTGTATTAGAGGGGATTAGACACATAGAAGTTAGCAGCGGCCACCAGATGAAGGAAGAGCTAATGTTTCCAAACAAGAATGCAAAACGTAAAGAGAGCCTCTGATTACGAGCAAGTACTCGAGTACATTAAAACAAGATGACTCGCATTTTAGACTGAAAAACAACAACTTTTCAGAGGTAATAAATATTTATGTAGCAGAAAATAAAGTAGTAGATGTATTGTATCTCATTATTAACCTGCACAATGCCCGTCTGTCCTTCTGTTAGCAAGATAACTCAAACATCTGGCCTGGTTTGCATTTCAGTTTTACAGATCTTCTTAGTAAAGAATTAAAACCCACCTGAAGACTGTTGTGTTTTATTGGGAATCTGTTTAGCTCTCTGACAAACTAGACATCACCTTTATTCTTGTGAGGGCACAATAGCTACTGTATTAGAATACAAAAGTGTTTGTAGTCGTGTGGGAAATGGTAATACAGTAGAGGGTTGATAACCGTGCAGGGAGCGTTCCTAAAGGTAAAAATACACGTAAAATAATCCAATAAATATGGTGTCCTATCGCGACTGGTCCAGGAACGTAACAATGTGATAAACAAGGGACGACTGTATATGGTACTCACCGCTGCCCACCACCAAGCATCTGGTATGCTGCAAAATGGTGTTCCGGGTTGATCCACTTCCACAGAGTGCATCAGAGCGGAGAAAGTAAAGATGCCCATAGCAATGAAGAGAAAGAGGCAGCACACCTGTATAATAAATAAGGATGACAGAAGAGTGCATGTCAACAGCAGACTTTGAAACCGGTAGATTTAGAAAGCCTCACATCAAATCACATGACAATGTAAGGCTTATGACTGACCTAAAATATCTGCATAGTGTGTGTAATGCCACAAAATGCTCATCCAGGGGATTTTTTTTTTCCATGGCCATAATGTGCAGGAGTTGCCAGAAAACACACACACACTTTGGTTGAAATATGTTCCTATGCGAAAGAATATTGCCAATCAGCGTGTACTACATCTGTCTGACCACAGGTGGCAGCAGCGCAGTAATGAGGTGGGACCGTATTAAGCAGCAGACGAAGAGAAGAAGAGTATTTTCACTTTTTTACTGGAATATGGAAATTATGGATTTATCTCCTATTGTGCTGTTAAATGTTTACCAGCTCACAATAATTTATCAAATTCATATTTGCATTTGATAGTTATAGAGAAATGTTGCTATTAATTTGGAGTCTTGTCCATCTGTAAGTTCAATGTCATCTGCTTTACACTCTCTCTCTCTCTCTCTCTCTCTCTGAGGAAAGGTCTGTGAACTGATTTACTGAGCAAAATAAAGCCAAGATGGGTATTCCCTGTTTGTTTGTTTTTATATAGCTGCTTTTATGTCAAATCTATCACTTCCATTTATATGATAACTGCATGCATGCTAATGTTTTAGTTTAGCATGACCTCTAAAATGATAAAGACTATGAATTTGTATGCGTTTGCGTATTTTCCTCCATACCTGCTCGGAGCACTGCCTGATGGTGAAACCAAATGCCCTCATGCCTGTAGAGTGACGGGCCAGCTTCAAGATACGGAAGATGCGCATCAACTTGACAACCTTAAGCACCTTGCTAACTTTACTGACCCTGGACATGGTCTTCAAATCTTCCTTTGCACTAATGTCTTCTGAATCCATAACAAACGCCTCAAAAATGATCTGAAGGAAGTAGGGCATGACAGCCACCATGTCAACAAAGTTCAGGGCACTCTTCACAAAATGCTTAATGTTGGATGTGGTGAGTAACCGTAAAAAGTACTCCAAAGTGAAGAAAAGGATGGAAGCAATCTCTATCCACTCCATGTATGTTCTACCACCGAGTTTGTACTCCCTGAGTTCATTCACTGTATTCATTGTCATGGCGACAATAGAGATAAGCACAAAGAGGCTGGAAAACACAGCAAAAGCTTTGGCCGACAGTGAGGAGTAAGGATTCTCCATCAAGTCCCAGAGGATCTGCCGAAAGTTTCCAAGAAACATGGTCTTATATGCCTCGTCATCTTGGTGAGGTTTAATCTCATCAATTAGTTCCTGGTTGACCTTCAGCCGGTCTCTGATGTCATCTACTTTCTCTTCAAATAGAATGCGGCAGCACCTGAGAAGAAGTACACAGTGATTTGTTTTCTATTTCTACAAGAGATACTTCTCAGATTATGCTACAAATACAAAAACAATAACAGGTAAACGCTTTGATAGTATTAAGTATTATTAGTAGTATTAAGTATATCCTGCACACCTCTGAGTGTTTCGCAGTTTCAACCCCCAGAATGACATCTCCTCCTCAAAATTTACAGGGCAGAGACTATCCATCACCCACAGGACCTTACTGCAGTAAAAATGAAAGATGTAGTGGAAAAACATGGGGTCTCTGTCAAAAAAGAACTCGTTGTTCTGAACGTTGTAGTCATCACAGAGTGTCAGACGCTTGGCTGGATCATTGCAAACAGCAAGGACTCCAATCCTGGTTCTTGGGTGTTGGAGGACCAAATGCTTCGGGATATGAAATACTTTTCCACCCACGTTGAGGTTGACAATGTTTGACTGCCTTGGGTTTGGTGCGTCTTTTCCTCTTCTTTGGTTGTCAAGAGCGCCGAGGTTATCCATGGATGTCCATGCTTTTACAGAGCTGTCCTGTGAAAATGGAAATTCACACTCTTGCTGCTCAGTGTTTAGTGAAAAACTAACCTCCCGTTTTATGGTTGCAAAAAGACTGGAGCGACGCTTTTTCAGCACTTTCAATCTGGGTTTCATACTCTCCATTATGGCAGATTTGTAAATGACAGACTAAAAAGAGGGAAGGGGAAAAAATGGCAGATCAAAATACAGTCGGTGAAAAGCAAGTTACAGTATTCCACAAAATCTCCATCGACGATAAATGCTGTCCTTTGAGAAGTAAATCTGAAATGATGATAAAGAAGAAAGCTGTTTGTCGGTCAGTGCGCAGGAGGATCAACTGCATGAGTTCGGGGTTCAGCCTCTTTGCTGATTCGCTAATCCTATTGCTGTCCTTTCTGTCTAAACGCAAGTTAAAAATACTGTTCATGAGGATTAGTGCTGTGATTTAAGGCTTTGAGTTCGGGGAGCGCAGTAAATGCAGCGAGTGATGTGATGACAGTATTGCAATGCTAACAAGGCTATAGAGACCTTAGTGCAGTGCATGCTAATGCTACGGGTGAACTACAGTCAGTCACTCCTGCTGTGGTCTTTCTGATCTTGGTCAGAAATGTTAAAATTTAATTACATTTTAAGAATATTATATTTAATACTCAGGGTTGTTTCAGAAATATTTTTATATTATTATATTATTTATCGGATCCAGAATGAGCTCAGAAAATAATTATACATTTTAACATTGAAAATCCCATTTACGGATTCAAAAATCATTTAAAAATACACATCAACTCTGATTCACTATTACTTTTCATGGTTGGTGTATAAAGATGCCAAGAACTATTTAGAACATTATTATGGACAGGACAGCAGTCAAAATATAGTATGAAAATTATACAGAATTGTGATAGATGTACTTTTATTATGCTTTTCTTTTGGGACTATTTATACTTTTACATGTTATCTGTTGTTTAGATGCACGTAATTACATATTAATATAACTGTAGCCAAACGAATTATGTTCGAGAACCAAGGTTACACTGTATATGTGTGTAAATTAGAAGGTCCCAGGAGGAACAGTGAAGTTACAAGGAATAAACGTAAAGAAGGAAGAGGACTTCAAGTGAGTAATGGTACGGTCCTAGTTTACCCTATGACGTTTTGTATGAATGGTTAATCCCATTTGGCGGAAACGGAAGTAGCATTCTAAAATTACGTTTCAATTAAGCAATACATTTATTTGTTGTGTTCTCATACATATTTAGAGTTACATATGGTTAAAATAATGTTTTGAAATTTCAAATAAAAAAATTACAACGATATGAACAATTACAGATGCTTTATGTCGCTGCGGCGCCACGCGTGACGTCCTTTCCGGTTTAGCCTGACAACATGGACGCCAGCCGCGTGCAGCCGATCAAGCTCGCAAGAGTAAGAAAATATGTATAATAGTGAAAAAATATATAACCAGGCCAATAAAACATTATATAAATTGTTGGTGTCATATGTGGTCTCAAGCTCTTGAAGCTAAATCCGCTCTGATGCGCTCTTTGGAGTCCACAATCATCGGGCCCACACGGGCCCTTCCATTGCTACCGTCCGCTAGTTCCCTCATTTGTAGCACGTACTGCTCTGGATTAATTGTGTGAATTCATTTTCTTTCTAGGTCACCAAGGTGCTAGGAAGAACTGGTTCCCAGGGACAGTGCACACAGGTATGTTCACGCGGTCGTGGAAATATTTTTTTTATTCATCCAGGAAAGTCTCGTTGGCCTCACGGGACAAGCCGAAGGTACAGTAGAAGATCCAGCTAAGGGCTCGGATTATTTCATTTATAGAACAATTCAAAGTTTCTGGATGAGACATGAACACACTTCATAAAAGGCAACTGAGAGGGATCCTTTTTACCACAAAAATGTGATGAGACATTTACACGGAGTGCATCAATTTCAGTGTGAAAGCCACTTGTAGTCTAAGACCTGTTTCTGTTTTAGGTGATGTTAGAAGTTTCCTTACAAATGCTAAATAAGTCACCTGTAATGACTGTAAAGATCTGATCTGTATCAAGAGAACAAACTGATTTGAACAAATGAGTTTCCTGATGTTAATATAGCCTCGCTTTATTAGGCTTCCCCTCTTAGCATATTGAAGGTATGCCGTTCTTCTTTCTTCTTGCAGGTCCGTGTTGAGTTCATGGACGACAGCAACCGATCCATTATCAGGAATGTGAAGGGCCCAGTCAGAGAAGGAGATGTGCTGACACTGCTGGAGTCTGAAAGAGAAGCCAGGAGGCTGCGATAGGGTGAGGCCGAAAATCCAGCGCCGTGTAAAGCTGCAGGCCTGTGTCATGAGGAAAAACGTCAACTGAGATTTCATTGTACAGCAGTACAAAGTTACATAACTTAGTAAAACGTGTCCATTTATAAAGAAAAAATTCTGTTGCTGCTTGTTGTAAAAATAATACCATGGCAGTGGTGTCATAATTCAATGTAATTTTATTTATTTGGCGCCACATCATAACAATAATATCCTGAAGAGAGAGTCACACTGGTTGAGTCACTCCATTACATACTTTGCAGTAGAGCTGGGCGATACTTGGGAGTCTGGTATCGATCCGATACCCAGTAAATACACAGCTGGTATCGGCAATATTGCTACTTTTTACTTGAAATGACATGATCATTGAATAATTTTGTGATTTTGCCTTGAGTTAGTTGATTATGATTATTATTATGGTAAAACACAGCAAAGATTTTAGGAAATAGGAATTATTTTACTACAATAGAAAAAAATGTAATGATATACAAATAATAAAATAATTCTACTACCACACTTGTTTCAGAAAAAGGTCACGAGTGAAAAATATTATAATAATTTTAGGTTTGTGTTCAGGAACAGTGATATGTTTACATCCATATTCCTATTTCAGGTTTGAGGTACAGAGCATGTATTTATATTACAGCTATATTTCTGGGTTCCAGTAAAACAATTAGGATTTATTTTTTTGAACTGGCTGAATACATGATAACAATTGAACCAGTCTGCTAAAATGTATCACCGATTTCACTGAAAAACAGATGGCCTGGATACTTTTTTGGCTGAAAAGCCTCTGCCAGGGAGCTCTGTCTGTGTCGGGGGTCTGGCTTTAGGTCGATACGCCCCCCCCCCCCCCCATACGTTGCAGCCTGTAAATATTTTATTGATTCTCTCAGCATCCCGTTCGAAGAATCTGTATTTAATGTTTTTTGATGGCGAGCGATGCTTTTGTGACTGATTCCTCTTCTTCACAGAGGTGTGACAAGCCAGCGCAACAGAGTGGAGCAGACAACAGCAGAGTCACTGCGTGGTCAAGGTTTTGAAATAAAAATGGTTAAGATGGGCCTTTTGTGTCGATTGTAGTTTGTGATTTGCATGTCTTCCGGTTGCAGCAGGAAGCATGACTGACTTAACAAGAGGTGAAATTTGCTCACTCACATTCTCCTCATTGATTCATCAGTTGTGATCAAGATATCAAATCAGTGTGCTTTCACACTCATCAGCCTTTCTGTCCGATAGAAAATACAACAAAACGAGTCCAGCGTCTGGTGCAATTAGGAACGTTCAACGTAAACGTAAGCAGATGTCTACGTTTCTTATCACAGCTAACAGCTCAAAATAGGCAAACAATATTTCATGTCATGTTTGAGCAGACCACGATGTGGTAGAACTACCAGGTAGTAAATGGTAGAAGGTGCACAAACAACCGGGGCGACCGCAGCCTTGACAATCGTCAAGCAAAGAAAATTGAAGAATCGCTTTACAAGGACTGGACTGAGCATCGAGAGCCACGACTTAGTCTGGTCCAGGAAATGTGTGTCTGGTGTCAAGCCGCTGCCGAATCAGAGGCAACGTCAGAAGCATCTTACCTCAGCGAAGGAGAAGAGCTGGGCCGTTGCTCAGCGGTACAAAGTCCTCTTCAGATGAAAGTAACGTTCATTTGGAGATCGAGCTTGCCTCCATGCCACACGACACAGCATGCAGGAGACCAGACCAAGTCTCGAGTGCATAAATGAACATACTTTCCAGAAGGTTTACATTTCTCTATTAGAGATCATGTTTGTCTTAAGTAACATTCTAATTTACAGAGACACTCTATTTTGGGTTTTCATAAACCCTGAGTCATAATGTTGCACTTACAGAATGGAGTTAGTGACGTCAATATCTTTCTTTCAAGATATCCTAATTTATTTACCTGCAACATCTGGATAAAGATTAGTCAGGTTTATTATCTGCTATTTCCATTTTGTCCAATAGAGGGCAGCATCATACTTATTTCTAGAGTTCACATTCAGCCTAACTGACAGCTTCCATTCAGTTGGGGCCTCGTGTGCGAAGGGCGTGCACACGCAAACATGACGCGCTCTCTTCCACGGCACAGCTCAGATGCGTCATGAGTGGAAATGCGCAGCGCCCCCCACGCCAGCGGCTGTTGATCCTTTGGCGACACTTAGAGGTGATGTTGGGAAGCTGTTGTAACAGATGTCTGTGTCGGTTCTCAGTCATCCGGATCAACTGGACTTGTTCAAGTTTGATCGAAGACGTTTCACCTCATCCAAGAGGCAAAGGGCCGAAACCACCAGGACAAGACTCCTCGGGAGGCTTGATGGGAATGGATGAGTTTGGAATGTTGGGTCACAGGATGTGCAGCATGGAGGTCATGGGTCATCCAGACGGAGAGGCTTGTGATTAGCACACTCTGAGGACAGCTACGATCTGGATAAAAGCCCTCCGAGTTACAAATAGGCCCACAGGAAGGCAGTCACCCCGGGGTAGCTGGAAGACGTCCCCTGCCTCTCTGGGGGTTTCTGTCCTTTTCTTTCTCACATTCTCAACAGGCTTCTCGGACTCGTTTACCCTCCCTGGCCCCTCAGACCATTCAGCTTTGGTAAACCCTGCTTGCATACAGATGCATCCTTTGTTCTGCCATTGATTGCAGAGGTACAGTCTAATTGGCTCCAGGAGCCAAGTTTCCAGAGAAGAATATCAAGTCTCGGCATGCGCAACGTGTTCCTTCCTCAAAGCGTGGAAATGATGTTTGCAAATGCACCGAGTTGTAATTCGCTGATAAACAGGAAACGAGGACGGCACACCTTGAACAACATTTTGAAGCAAAGATCAAAGAGGGTGCAGGAATTAAAAGGAGCCGGTGCATATTAATGTGAGAGTAACTGCGCTCTAAACTGGCCGTAGGTGTGAATGCGTGTGATTCTGGGCCTTTGTCTCTCTGCGCGGCCCTGCGTGGTATTCAGATCCGAATCGGTGGTGATATTCCAGTGTAAAAATACCAGGATGCAAGTAGAAGTACTGCGATCAAAATCATATGTACAATAAATATGAATAATAGAAGGAAACTGTTAAAGCGAACGTTACGAACCGAAATACGCGCCAGCCATGCGAGCAATGTCTTGCTTTGGGATACGAGCCCGCCTCCAGATGCTGACCCCAGATGGCCCAGCGTGCTTCACTCGTTCAGTGATTTTCACTGTATTTGTGAATATTCGTTATAATAAGTGGTGAGTCCAAAGAAGGCGAGTGGAGAGGATGGAAGTGAGAAGAAAAGACGCACGATGGAGATGAAGCATGAAATGATTGATCAACATGACCCTGGTTTTCCAGTCGATGTGGCCAATCCTCAAACAGAAGGAAGCTATCAGGAACACAAAGCCTTCCAAAGGCATAACTATTATCTCTAAGTTTATGTATGAGTACATGTAAAGGTACAATTACAGTATAAAGTATACCGCCCAACTCTCTCTCTCCTCCACACTGCTCACCGCCGTTAGCGCTATTGTCTGTCTCAAAAGTAAAACTCATAATAAAACCACATTTTATATTACAGTAATAGTGTGTAGCATTTATTATATCATTTTGTGTGTGTGTGTGTATCAATTAAAAACTTTTTTTAGTTGTTATTAGCGTTGATTTGGGTGTTTCTAGACATCCAGAGCTGATTTATTTTCAGTTATTTTATATGGGAAACATATTTTGACATTACGAGTGATTTGAGTTACGAGCTCGGTCCAGGAACGAGTTCTACTCGTATGTCAAGGTGTTGCTGTTCTCAAGCTGGTCGCATGGAGCGGCTCCCGCTGGTGAACGACCCATAAATATCCGCCACAGAAATCTCGTGTTACTTTTTTCATTGCTCAGAGCTGGCAGGAAGCAGCAAAGTACAGAATGTACACACTTCTCAAATACAGACTCGGCCTTCAACTCAGCAGCTGCGAGTCCTGAGACTCAGATGGGCCGACCCTACAATAATTAAATGTACATTTACCTCTGCTGAAACGCAGTAACTGCATTTAAGACAACAATCAAGTTGTTCCACAACTCACCTTTCTGTATGTTCACACAGGAAATCCAGAGTTTTGTACAATCTGGCATGACCTTAATTTTGATTTGTCTGTTTCTCATGCAAGATTCAACACGTGTGTTTCTCAGAAAGTTGTAAACATTTTACTATCTGCGGTTCCGAGCAGTTAAAGGCGCAGCACATGACACTGTGACGTTCAAACAACAACGCTGCTTTACTTGGATCGACCTCGTGCCACCTAATTCCTTATTCCTGGAAATCCTACTCTCAAAAGTCTTTTGAACTACTAAAAAATAGTAGTTCAAAAGACAAAGCAAAACAAAGCAGCATATTATACAGTATTTACCTACACAATCATTCAATATATAAAATACAGGTGCCATCGACAGACCGCTAGTTGGTCATGGGGAGGCCACTCGGCTTGATTGGGATTTGGGATTTGGGATTAATGAGGATCATGACACACTGACCAAATGCCCAGAAGCCATTAACTAAATGAGAGATCAGAGTGCAAACCTTTCTAGTTCTCGTCTCATGTAAGTCAGCCACGAGATGCAGCTTCCCTTCCCATCATCAAAGGTAGCATGTAGAAATAGTAACCGGATGATGCTTATTCATGTCACACACACATTCTTCGGTTGTCTTGCTTTGTGAGGATGATTGGCGCAGGTGTGATAGTAAGCACCTGCGAGGCATTTG
Organism: Brachionichthys hirsutus; assembly: GCF_040956055.1. Lineage (NCBI taxonomy): Eukaryota > Metazoa > Chordata > Actinopteri > Lophiiformes > Brachionichthyidae > Brachionichthys > Brachionichthys hirsutus. Next base: position 3,929,016 of record NC_090911.1, on the reverse strand, counting down.
CCAATGATGGGGCGGTTTATAAGTTCTCTCTTTCGCCGGCTGGAGTGAGCGTACCATAAGTACCATCGCTTAGCTTTATACTTTATATTTTGTTTTGTGCGTGTATATATTGATTACAATTACTCACGCGGTTATTGTGGGGAACTGCCTAGTTTGTTTACATGTTTTCTTTTCCTAGTTTAGTTTTGACCCACCGGTAAGTTAGACAGTGTTTTGTTTATAGACCCTTTTGCTTGTTTTTCTTTAGCTGGCCGTGACCGCTGCCGTTCCTGTTTGTGTGACTTTATTTAAAGTGTTTATTTGTGTGTTTAATGTTGATCATAACGATTATGAAGTGTTTTAAGTGAAATACATTTTTATTGAACAAATCTTTTACGGTTGATTTAATGAAGTTTATTAAATGTTGATTGTGCTTGTATTCAATGTGAGCTGACCTGTGCTTTGAGAAACACTCTAGAAAACCAGTTAGGAAATTAAATAAATAGATTTTTGGTGAAAGTCCTAAGGTGCCGTTGTCGGTAATATATCCATATAGATCTGCCACTTGCAGTTAGCCGCTGCCCCGCCACTCTATTATAACATTCATTTCAATGTAATTTATATAAGCATGACGACAGGCTGGTTCGTATGAACCGACAAGGAGGCAGAATTGCTCCTAAACGTAGTTTTGGTATGTAGTCACCAGCTGTTGACCCCAACACAGTGTTAAGGGCTTCCATGCTTTGGCCCCTCCAGCAGCAGCTGGTCAGCTGAGCTGAGGGGCCGAGCAGGAGCAGTATGGATGAAGACGCTCAGAGAGGTCGGCAGGGGCAAGAGCATTTAAAGAGTTAAAAACAAATAAGGGAATCTTCAAGTGAATTCTACAGTGCACAGGTAGCGAGTGAAGTGCATAAAGTGCATTGCAGTAATCCAGCCTCGACGTGGTGAAAGCATGGATTACCATTTCACTTAAACACCTGCCAAAGGGGTCCCGCCGGGTAAATGGGCCGAGGTCATGGCTGACGGGCTTTGTTTGCCTTTGCCCTGCTGGGAGGCAGTCGAGCGTTGCACCTGGCTGTTTATTAGCTCTAAACAGTGAGACCGGGCTCATCTACGCATCTGCGTGCCGCGCAAGACGAGTCACCGATTAAGCAGCAGGTTTCTATGTGCTCGCCGATTTTATTTTGACAGAGAAATGTCATATTGCAGTTGCACAAGAAACAAATGACGCATCATTTCTGTCCGTGGTTCATTTCGGTGCACCAGCTTTAAAGTCCTGGTGCTACTATATTGTATTATCACTAGGAAACTGCGACTCTTTCTTCACCACTTTCTGACATTGACGTCACATCACAGCTGTAGAAACATGGCAGATGAGAGTAAAATCACTATTTTAATTCCACACGGTGGGTCGGGGACTTAATATTAAGTCTCCTCAATTTCAAATTCTTGTTTTTTAGGTTTTCTGTCTTGTTGTACAGCTTTAAAGCTCATGACCGAATGACTTCCCAGTTTGGGATGTAGGACCAATCCAGGAAAATATGAATGCAGGACAACTATGACATTCGTCATTGTTATTAATTAAATTCACTTGTATTTCTATAGCACCAGATCACAATAGAAAGTCATCTCAAGGAACTTTACAGGTGTAGCAGGGAAAGACAGAACCCAACTTCACCCACAAGAGCAAACACTTTGGCAACAGAGGAAAGGAAAAACTTCCCTTTAACAGGTAGAAACCTTGGACAGAACCTAGGCTCATGTTGGACGGCGATCTGTCTGTGTCTGTCTGGAGAGAGAGAGAGAGAGAGAGACAAGATACTGACTAAAACTATAAATGCTAATGCTAGCGATATGGACATCAGTGTTCAGGTCCAGGTTCTGCAGCACCACAGACAGAAGGACCTGCAGACAGAGACAGAAAGAGGGACAAACAGAGGGAGAGAGAGCACAAGACTATGGGGAAGAGAGAGAGAAATTACTGACATATATTTGATTATACTTATTATATAAGCTTCATTAGTTTCATTAGTCGTATTTGCTGGTGCAAATGATTCCTCTAAATCAGGTTTAATAAATAACATTCTAACTTCAGGGTAACGCGGTAAAATCTCCTGCCAGCCATTTGACTGTTCCTGTTTGACCACGTCGTGCCACGAGGCAGCATCCCTGAACGTTCACTTCTCAGTCATACAACGCAAGGCAAACAGCTTATGGTTACTCTGGCTAACTAATGATGGACGACTTACAATATACATATAATATTGTAATTCTAAGATCTCATAAATGTGATAGATGAAGGACTTCAGTGATGATTTCTCTTTGCAGATGCTTCTATTTTTACTTCAAATTGTTTACTTCACTATAAGATATGCATTTCTGGCAAACTCAAGTGGGGGGGTCACCGGCTATAAAACCCCAAACCCTGTAAAATATTCCCAAATGGAAAAGATCTTTCCATGTGAATCAGCGGTTCCCTCGGTTTGTGACTAAGCCCGGGGGCTGCGCTGGGATTTACAGATGTTCTGTGTTTGGAATCTGGGTAAAAGGTTACAACGCCGGCTACAGATGGGAGCGGCCATTTTGGGAAATTGACTAAGCAGCTGCTGTGAGGTGCAGCACCTTTGAGGATGGGAAACATGAGTGTGTGAGCAGAGAGGAAGCAGGGTCCTGTTTGTTACCGTGGATACGACACTGATATGCAACTGAGCAACTATTGAGTCTGTCCTAAATACATAGTTGACTATGTGTGAACAATTTCCAACCATGTGTCATCGCTCTGGTCTCATTTAAGTGCACTTTGAAGTGTGTTTTGTGTAATTCAGCATTTTTGAAAGCAGGACTTTTACTTGTAAGGACATATTTGTACGTGTACACGAATGTGTTACTAATTTTACCTGAGCGAGGTCACAGCTTCTTCTTCTTTTGCCTTCAATGTCAGAATGGATACAAATACAAGTCAGCCTAATAGCAACAATAACAAGAAAGGTGGATTTCTGCCCGGCCGACTTGCAACATGGGCCGTTTTATAGACCTCATACGTACTTCATCAAGCTGACAGTTTTCTCAGGCTCCTCCAGACTTATCGTATCGTAATGTCAGAGGCATCTTTAACAGTTATGGACAACTCTATAATTATAAAAAAACCTTTTTCTAAATACCAAACAGCCGACTTCCAAATTATGAGATGAACCAGAAGAATGCAACAAGCCGTTCTATTAAGTAGAATCACCCAACAATCAAGTTCAAATATCAGTGTGTGTTATTTGTTGCATGATGCAAGATGCCAAGTTACTGCTTGTTCCTAATATTACGACTCTGTTCTCCTTGAGCAGAATGAATGATTGATACTCCAGCTGTAATAGAACTAAGAGGATATGAGCCATCAGACCAGCGGATAGAATTCATTTTTGAGCAGAGCCCTGTAGTTTTAAGAGTTAAAACTTCCTGAAGGAAAACAATGCATGCTTGTCACATTCCAGACGCAAGTGAGGGCCCGGTAATTCCTCTGCTCCTAATTTCCCCCCATCATCACTGCCAGAAGTCTCCCAGTTACCTTTCACCTACTTAGTCTGGGCTGCAGACAGGCGAGGGTTAAACAGGCTCCGTCTCTGCCTGTGAGCTCCCCAGCGGAGGAATTTAAAGTAACCCCAGCATGCAATCTGGGCATTCTCTGCGCCGTGAACTTTCCCCTACTTCTCACAGTCCTTACGGCTTCCCAGCATCAGATGCTTGCTGAGGAGAACCTCGGGCCCAACCGAGCACATGTTCTTCCCCCGACGGGCTCACATCCCTATCGCTAGCACTACTGGATGTCGTGCAAATATATTAGGGGATGTAATAATATTATATGTACTCATCCTACCTGTCCTTGTCTCTGTCTCTTCCACTCTGTCCTTGTCTTTCTACCTCTCTCTATCCTTGTCAACCCAGCCGGTCCAGACAGATGGCCGTCCACCATGAGCATTCGGTTCTGTTCAAGGTTTCTGCCTGTTAAAGGGAAGTTTTTCCTTGCCTCTGTTGCCAAAGTGTTTGCTCTTCTGGGTCAAGTTGGGTTTTGTCTTTCCCTGCAGGGCTTTCCCGGCTACATCTGTATATTATTGAAATAAAAATGCATTTAATTCATGTTTTGGATTGGCAGTGAATACTGAATAAACTAGAAACACACTCAGAGAGCGCAGACCTCTAGCAGCTCAAGCCCCTTGTAATTGGATTTACACCGTTCCCGTGGTGATCTGGATCATCATCAAAATGTTATCATGTTCAGATTCCCAACATTCGCTGAAAATCTCATCAAGATCCGTCCATCCATACCGTTTGAGTTATCTTTCTAACAGACAGACAGACAGACGATCAAACCAACGGCAGTGCTGCTAAAAAGACAATCACCTCTTTGTGTCATGTCCTCCCCTGTCTCTGACATGATGAGTGAACAGGGAGCTGGAGGAGGGAGAGAAACCTGAGCGTAGCCTCCCTCCTCCCTCCACTCAGCCGGCCAATGGCAGGCAGCCCACAGTTTACACTTGAGGGCTGTGAAACTATAAAGCAGCCGAGCTGAGACTGCTGAGCAGAAGCCTGAGCTCACGTAGTTAAGCCAAGAAGACAGGACAGTGCAGACGTTCTGCAGGAGGACACGTTAGTCAACGCAGCGTTTCAACAGGTCGAGACCATCGAAGCAATGAAGACAACACTGGCAGCGCTGACTCTCTCCCTGGCTGTGCTCGTGGTCACTGCGTTCCCTTTTGAGAGGAAGGGGGTCTCGCCCTCCGGCAGGGCCGCCAAGGAGAAGCGTGTGCAGTACGCAGCATGGGATGATGTAAATGTCATTGCCCATGGCATGCTGCAACTGGGCCAGGGGCTGAAAGAGCATGTCGACAAAACCAAATTCCACATGAGAGACATTTCCAACAAGCTGAAGATCTTCAATCACACTGTGACCGAGCTGGGGAAGGAGAGCCATCGGCTGCGAGTCCAGGGGGAGGCCCTGAAGACGCGGGCCCAGCAGCTGGAGGACAGAGAGGGCCAGCTGCTGAATGTCACCGCCGAGTTGAGGGAGAAGGCCGAGGAGATGCTGCAGGAGAGGAGGACAATGGGCGAGAGGATAAGCCAGCTGGAGGACAAGGTGGAGGGCGTCCATCAGGGAGACGCCGCGCTGCCTGAAAGCGGCTCCAGCTCCAAGAACAACAGCGACGCGCACAACATTCAGGTGAGTTCCTGTCTCCGGTTAGTGGCGATGAGAATCTGTTTGGGAAGGCAAAAGCAAGATGAGGAGGGACCGAGCGAGCTTGGGAGACTTGTCAATGTATTTACTATATATACTATATATATATATTACTTGGATTTTGTCAAAAAACAAAGGGAAAAAAAACTTTATTGTGCAGAAGATGGTTAAAGGAACAATCAGTGTGCGTGGACTATTGAGTGGCTTTGACTGTGGCTCAAAGACACTGAGGCAGTGGGTGTGGTGGAGTGTCAGTGCATCGAGGCAGAACGTGCAGAACGTGCAGTGCGTGCGGTGCGTGCAGGGAAGCGCCGAACAAAGGGGTCAGCGCAAAAATGTGAGAGTCATTTTACACCAAAAGATTTATCATCTCGACGGCCTTCAGCCACACGGCAAAGTGGACGGGGACGCATGGAGCGACGCAAAATCCCAAAACCCCGCGCTGTGACGGGGCGACAGAATCGATCTGTAATCGGTTGTATTAAACGACTCTGGGCCCAGCCCAGGGTCCGCGTCTCCGGGTTTTCAGGAGAACTCTGCAACTGGAACGTTTCCTGATGTTTTTACGCACAGAGAATAGAAGCTGTTAAAATGCTTAAACGGGTTTCGTTTTGATGATGATTATTATTATTTCTCTAATAGGTGATGCTGCAGACTCAGAACAGACGCATTGATAATCTGGTTGAACGGATCCGACTTCAGCAAGAGAAGCTTGACAAGCAGAATGTGCGTATCCGGACGCTGCAAAGTCAGGTAAGTCTTATGATGACTTTTAGAAGCGTTTCTACATCCGCTCAGAGTCGATGCTGTGAAGCCTTTAGTTTAGTTATTGATCCACGTGGTTTGAATCTCTTGACTGGATCATCTTTTCAGGCCCAAGAGTCACGTCGCGGCAGCACCGACGGCTCCACGCACAGCGCCGCCGCCGTGGCGCAGCGCGACTCTCCAGTCTGTAAGTAAAGCCAGAACGCGCACGGACGGAATCCACGCACGGCGCTGTTTTAAGTCGACTTGACAAAATCTGACGCCAAATCTGTCTTGCCATCTGTTTACCCACGCACGCCACAAATACGCTTAAATCACAAGCAATTAAAATCAAAGAGTCAGATCAACCAATAGACTCCTTGAGGTTGCTGCCCCTCATCTTCATTAGTTATGAGTCAATTCACTAATTCACATTATTTATAAGGTAAAAAACATATTTTAAATATATTTTAACTGAAAATTAGTACTTATTTGGGATCAAGTACAATAATACCGTGACATACGAGTAGAATTCGTTCCTGGACCGAGCTTGAAACTATTCGCTTGTATGTCAAATACATTTTTCCCATATATTATAAATGGTAAATTTATATTGCGCTTTTTCCACCTTTCCGGCGCTCAAAGCGCTTTACATGAGGCCTCACATTCACCCATTCACACACACATTCACACTCCAGTGGGCGACTGCTGCCATGCAAGGTGCTGCCAGACCCACTGGGAGCAATTTGGGGTTCAGTGTCTTGCCCAAGGACACTTTGACATGGGCACAGTCAGAGCTGTGCCCATGATCATTCCCGTTACTTGGAGAAGGCTGGAAAGGGCGTAGGAAGGCTTTGTTCCACCCGGACATGCACGAGTCCTCAGATTTCTATGTGCCAGAGACAAACAACGAAAGGGGAGGGGGCATGTTTTATTTTTACATTTATCTGTGAACTCTGTACAGACATTTTTCATTTCTTTTGAGGACGTGTGCCTCCACCCCTCACTTTTCAAGGGACATCCCATCTTTTTTGTGGATAATGAGAGTTTGTGCATCCCTCAAGAATGAGCAACCTTTCCCCTAGATCTGTCACGGAGTCAGAAATCCCTCCTCCACATCCTCTTCAGCCTCCTCTCCTCCCCCATTCCCTTAAAACGAATAAGAAGTGTGCCAAGAACCCCCCTGAGCCCGATTGCAGCCACAATTGACCACCAAGAATCCAAGGCTGTCGAGAAAATGTGATCAGAGGATATTGGTGGGTCTGTAGTTAGATGTCTTCCCATTGAAGCAATGCCATATTGAACATCCAAAGATTAATATAAAAATAATATATTTTTTTTCATTGAATTCTCATTTAAGATATTCCACAAAATCACATAATGATGTCATTCATTATGAAAAAGGTTCATCTACAATTCGTCGTGTGGTTCGTGAGCGCTCCAACTGGATCTGGAGTCTCCAGCCTCTGCATGGCAGCTTTCCCCGTCCCCTTCCCCTCCCTGAGCATGCAGCGACCACGCACTCCTGCGTCACAGACCGGCTGCTACGCACACGAAGGAGGTGTGATGACCCGGAGGGGGAGGGCTACCAGAGACAGGGGATCGGGGGTGAATGAATGCAGCTTCATAGCCTGCCTGAGGCTGCTTGGGAACTAGGAGAAAGGTCATATTTATAACTGAGGGAAGAGTTCTCACTGCCTGTCTTGTTGTGGCTGTAACACATCCTCTGTTGGGAACACATGTCTGATAAAGGAACCACCTTGTTTGCAGACACTTTTATCTTGCAGCGTAACGAAACGTATCACACTGAGATTCCCAGAAGGCTGAGGAGTGTAAACAAGTTCAGATTCAAGGAATCTCGCTTCCAAAATCAGAATAAAACTACTTTGCAATCGGGAGAATGCACTTTTCATCTTTATTTTCTGCCCTTCCATCAAAATGCAGGAGAACAAACACGAATCTGTTTAATATATCATAGTCTCCAGTGTAAATCACACTGACTTGTGTTGCTTTAGTGAAACACATCTATTGGATTTAATGTTGATGTGTTTATTTTCTTGGTCTAGGGGTGGCTTCAGACTGTCATGAGCTATTCCTGATCGGACAGACCACCAGCGGTGTCTACACTATCCAGCCGGGGAAGGCAGAGCCATTTAAAGTCTTCTGTGAGATGACAGCTGGTAAGGAGAGTCTTCAGTTTTTCATGTGTGCCCTGCTCAGTGCGGGTCACCTCATAAATGTCCACGTTTCAAAGTTCCAAATTTCAAGTCTCAAAGCTGTCTTGCTGGATCTGACGTCTTCTGATCATTTCTTATCTGTCTTTCCATCCAGATGGAGGATGGACAGTTATACAAAGGCGCCAAGATGGCTCCGTGGACTTTAACCAGCTGTGGGAGGCCTACAAGGAAGGCTTTGGTGGTCTGAATGGTAAAATGCTCTTTTGACCTTGATCATACTCTCACAAATGATAAAATGGGCTGGGTGGTGCACTAGTTTGCCTGGCAAGGGTCATACATCCATTACTGTGTTGTCCAATTACGGGTTTAAAGGGGCCAAAGCCAATGTCTTTGTCTTCTTCACTAGGAGAGTTCTGGTTGGGTCTAGAAAAGATCCACGCCATTGCCAAAGAGGGAGGCTACATCCTGAAACTCAAACTCGCTGACTGGCTTGGCGATGTAGCATCTGTCCATCTTTCCTTTCGTCTGGGTGGAGAGGACACCAAGTACTCGCTCCAGATTCAGAAGGTGGGCCCCTTCAGCCCCTTGGAGAGTTCCCTGGGGGCTGACGCCATCTCCGGCCTGCCCTTTTCCACCCAGGACCAAGACAATGACCTGAAAATTGGCGCCAACTGTGCCAAGCACCTCTCTGGTACGTTGTTAATGATAAACACAATGATATATATATACACACCTCTATTTTATTCTTTCCGTGTTTGCCTCACAGACCGTCTCCATCCTGACATTGTCTTATGTCTTTCTAGGTGGCTGGTGGTTCAGCGACTGCGGTCGCTCCAACCTTAATGGTCGATACTTCCAGAGCCCGCCTCCAAAGCAGCGGAACCAGAGGAAGCAGGGCATCTTCTGGAAGACTTGGAGAGGCCGCTACTACCCTTTGAAGTACAGCAAGATGATGATCGCCCCCGCTGCGATCCAAAGCAAGTCATAAAGACTTAGAAAGGGACTGAGGAAAAAGCTGAGACAAACAAAAAGGGGGAGACGAAGTCAATTTTAGACTACTCTTTGTTCTTCTTCGTGCTTGAACGATGCGGCAGAGGTTTAGAATCTTCATGGAGGTCTCCCTCCGAAGGTGGACCTCAAACCACAGCCTCGGCTGACTACAGTGAAATGGAAGGAAGCCCTATTTATTGTGTTCCTGATTCCCGCCGCTCTGCTCTCTGAGAGATGAGCCAATTCCTCCTCCTCACGTTGAGCCACAGAGGAAAGCCGGGAGGCGTGTCAAGGCCTGGTCACTGCTCTTTAGGTGATAAGAAGTTATCTTTAACAAGTTGAGGCTCATCGACAGGCAAGTGGTGTCAACTGTGTACACGGGCTTGTTGATGACTCTTCAGGTCATCAGTTTGACATCGGACGGAATGGCGACTTAATTAGAACAAAGAGCTGTTTTATTTTTTACATGAGAACGAGATTAGTGTTGAAAGCATAACATAAAGTTATGAGTCTCTGCGAACCCGGATCAGGATGCAGAAACTGTGACTGATGTTGGAAAGCAGTTTATGAGGCGCTGATTGAATTCAGCTTTCAGTTATTTGTACATTATTAATTTTGGATCGATGAAGTATATTGTTGACTAACTTTACTTTTTCTGTGGAGATTCTAATGCTAAGTCATATTGACTTCTTTTACGAGGGCGACGCGGTTCTTACATCCTGTATGAAGGAATAACATCTGTCATTTCAGACCTATACCTGTTACTGATTCGTGATTTGAGGGCTTGTGTTCGGCGTTTCTTTTTCCTATTTAAATGCTGTAAAGAATCAATTTATATATTTTTGGTGCTGCTTGGTTGTAATTTATATTTTTCTTTGACTTGTTTTTTTTAAGAGAACATAACCATTATTTGGCCATAATGAGCCAATAAAATTGATTTAAACAAACATTTGCCTTTGGTTTATTATTCCAAACAAACTGAAGTAATATATTTGCGCAGCATGGTCAATCTGACACAATTAAAATTTCCACACAAACAAATATAACAATATCAAAGCAAATGCGACCAAAAGAGTCAGCATAAGTGGAGGTTCAAGCTCAAGTCGCCTCATTATTATGCATTTTATCATATGAAATGCAAACGAATGAGTCTTTGCTATAAAACTCCAGAAAAAGGAACATGTATTAGTATTATTCATGGTTGTTTCTTTTTATTATTATTATTATTAAATGGATTTGTAATCAAAAACAAAACATTTTTAAAAATCAAAATGAACAGACTCGTCCTGTTTTTGTGATTTCCTCTAGAAACCACCTACAGGATAAATCCGATACGGAATGTCTAAGCAGAACAAAGTCATTGAGCCACACGTGATTTAAAGATTCTAGCAGCTTAATTACATTACCTGGAAGCAAACGTGGAGCCTCCAGGTGTCAACTTCAATTTCTCATAGTGCTGCTCTCTGCTCCATCTCAAGGTGTTTATCCACACTGATCCTCCGAGAGCTGACACCGGTTGGCTTCTGGCTACATCACTCTTTTCTTCCAACTCTGGATGAAGGACTGAATTAGCTTATTTTCCAAAGATGGCAAGGCCTCCTGTCTCCAAGCATCCACTTGTTATTAAGGTTAAGACTGTGGCTGGAGTTTCCAAATTCATTTCTGGTCTAATCTTAGAGCCCAGACACAACCCAGGTAAACTAAAGCCTATTTTAAGCCTACAGCTAAAACATACAAATAAGACCCCTGTAACTCACATCATTGACAAGTTTGAATAAATGGATATTTATGCAATATAAATGCCATGAATCCCTCAATCACTTTTGGTATACGCTACCACAGTCACGGGAAAGACTGCTGAATTGACAATTGTCCACTCAGACTCCCTCCATGAGAAGGGAAGCCACAGGAGATCCTTCTTGTTCACAGAATGCTGGATCAAAGCATATTCATGGCAAGTTGACTGGAATGGCAAAGTGCACAAGCAACAGAGACGACTGCTGCCTCAAGAAGATCCCAAAGAACTCAACTCAGAATTCAAGTACGGTACTTGGGGCAGCGTCAAGACACAGTCCAGGAAACGGGCCTTTAGTCTCAAGGCACTCCTGACCCAGAGGGAATGTCAGAAGCGTCCCACAACAGCAAAGGAGAACATCTGGAAGTTTGACTTTTCTGTGTTATAAATCCTTTTTTGGTTGATCTTAAGAAATATTCATATACCAGATTTTTGATTTCAATGAGCTGGAAGCCATAATCAAATCAAAGGACCAAAATATTTCATTTTATCTGTAATAAATGCAGAAAATGTATTTGAATACAATTAAAGGCAACAAAATGAGATGCACCTGTTTTTCCTAGTTTCACCCTGTAAAACAAACTAGATCAGCAAATGCTGCAACTCATTGCATAAAGTTTAATCCTTAACTTTTCACTGCTTGAAAATGAATAACGTAATTAAAAGAGAGAGTGTGATTGATTCATACATTTATTCATTATAATGTACAAATTGTATTCTGGTGGTACAAAGCTGTTGCAAGACTCCAACGCTCACCCTCCTGTTTTTATTGTAGTAGAAAAGTAAATACCAGTATGATGAAGAGTCAAGAGGTACTTTGGCAAATAGTAATTATGTGTCAAGAAGGCAAGCAGACATAACAAGCGATGCAACATGAGGAGGGGGGGGGGGGGATCAATGAGCAACTTCTGTCAGTTGTCATTAAAAGAATAAAAATCCATAAAATATTTTTATTTTAAACACTTAAAACAAGTTGACAGAGGAAGAGACGTGCTTCTTACTGTCTTCATTGTTACACAAACTGCAATGTACAGACTTACACAATGTATGGATGTTGCTGTGCTAGTGTATATGCGTTTTACTGTATTATTGTACACATGTATGTATAGTGTGGAAGCTCACGTCTGCAGATGAGTATAGGTTCCGTTTCATATCTGAACTAACCGCATTTCTTCCACAGGCTCGAGGGAACAGGCGGAGGTGCAAACGACACGACAACATTTGGCAAAAACCGTCATGGCCGCAGAGATGAGGATACGGTGAGTCAATGTGGCACAGCCTGCAAGTATTTCTCCATGTCTTCCTCCAGCTTTCGGGGTTAGACAAAGACAACGGAGTAGCGAGAGTCGAAGGTGGAGGATTAGCAGAGACGTGACATGGCTAGTTCATGGAAAACATGGCTAGTAGCCACAGGGCGTTCAATAAGTCTCTTGTTTACAGGGTGAACATCTTGGAACTGATGAGGGGAAGTCAGGGAGAGTCAACGCAGGTGCTGAGCAGGAGGGGGGAGGGGGGGGGACACGAGACGTCTCCCCTACCGTCTTATTTCAGAGGTATTGTTGTAGAAAGTGCAGCAGCATTATCTCATAGTGCTCTCCAGACTCAGGGCAGCGAATGCTGTGTCGCTCGTTGGGGTATACCTGAAACAGGTATGCAGAGTGAGGAACGCACACGCTGGTGCGTGTGTCGTCTGTATCCTATCAAATCTAACGTGGGAAATGTCATTTGTGTAAAGTATATACTTTATACATTAGAGCAGGGGTCGGCAACCTAAGGCACACGTGTCATGGCTGGCACTCGAGGGCACTTACGTCGGCACGCAGAGAATATTAAGAGTCAAAAAAAGATTGTACTTTATATTCAACAACTCACAAGAAACGCAGCAGACTTAATGTTAAATAAATACTTAAATACTAATTAAACAAATACCTGTTTAATTCCTAGTGTAAATCATTTCGCTGGGAGTGCGCGGATGTGATCGTGTTTGTCCTTGATTCAGCGCGTCTCCGCGAGGCTCTTGAGAGTTCGTTCACTAGCTTAGCAGCGGTGTTAGCATGGCGAGTAAATCTTTTGAGTTCCAGAGGGGAACGCCACTGCCACTTTGGTGCTTGAGTATATTGTAAAGTGACGCACGTCATGAAAAAGGTTGCCGACCCCTGCATTACAGCGATCTCAATCAAAAGCACAGAGACACAAAGAGTACTTTAGATTTCATGATGCATTAATCCGTGGTACAAGGCTTGCGGTGCTAACCTGAAGCTGGTAGGGCTTCCCAGCACGGATTATCTGTGACACGAGGAAATTGGTGTGGAAAAAGTGCACGTTCTCATCTAGAAATCCATGGAGAATCAACAAACGGTTGGGCCTGGAATATCAAGGATTACATGGTTCTAAAACAATGTCAAACATGGAAGGCTTCATTGAAAATGACAAAAGAAAAATACAGTTTGAATGCTGGAAGAGTGGCAGGTGTCACAATTCCTTTGAATTCTGAAACATTCAATCCTGACTTTAATTTGAGGACCCTTTGTCAGGCCCTGAGGGATTCCCCTGGGGAGCAACATCAAGGCTTGATTTAACATGCCTGTTTCAATAGATCAAAGCTGTAAAGCCGTAAAACAGGCAGCGTGTTCTTACTCGCTGGGCAGCTTGTCCACATGCAGCGCCACCGAGCCTTCCTCATAGCCCTGCTGGTTGTTCTCTGGCACATCCATGTAGCGCTCCGTGTAGCCTGTGTCATAGGCCATCCACACGGTCACCGGAGCACCGGCGATGGCCAACTGCAAGGCGGCAGAATAGAGTCAACGATGGAAAAGAACAAACCAAAACACGACCTTACTGTGGAGATTTATCGTAGAGTTTTAGATAAATGCTGAAGAAATAAAAATGACATTTCAATGCATCGAGCACAGGGAGCTGCAGATATTCACGCCGTCACTGAGGCTAACGCTAATCAACACAGCCACCATGTGGACGTAAGCAGCAACTACACGACAGGCTCAGAGACTTCATGCCAAACCCGATCACTGCTGAGGAGTGAATGAAATGCAGACATGGTTTCAGCAATGCCAACATGTTTCTAGATCCAGTACAAAAAAGAAGAGCCATCTCTTTCTGAACATACAATAAAAAACAACTACCAAACAAGCGTAATCTACGCCATCAAGCACAGGGTCGATTGGAAATGTGTGCTGTGGATATTGCTGCCCAGCACTTCAGTCAACGACACACAATCCCACCAATTAGCAGTTAGAGGCTCGAACACGCTTCAAACCTTGAAGATATTGGGTCGCTGGATGAGGCCCATGAGAGAAAGGAAGCCACCGTAGGACCAGCCGTGAATGGCGACACGGCTCAGGTCTACAAAGTTAAACTTCTCCGCCACGTACTGCAGCCCCTCCACCTGGTCTTCAATCTCCACCTGACCCTGGAGAAGCAGAAATATGTGAGAATCTTCCTGAAACGCTTGAAGCTCCGGTCGACAAACATTGTTGGGCTGTCCTCCGGTTGTAAGAACGACTCCGACTGAATATATTTACCCGTCTGGTCCATTACTTTACCATTTTATTTTTTAGTGCTCCCTCAAACTCGAGGCCCCTCTGACAGGAACCCCTCCCATCGATGACCACAACGGCATAGCCCAGGGAGGCCAGCGTGTTCAGACGGAGGTACTTCATGCCTTTGAAGGAGTTGTTCACCAGCTGCACCTGAGGCCACGTGCACACAGACGTCGTTCCAATTTACGGGATTTTATTCATCCGACTTTCAAGCAGACAGAAAATCATATATACTCGAGTTTCACGGGTCTTGATGCATAAATAAAAGCAGTGGGATGAAGAACAATGTGGGATACGACACTTGCTCCAATCTCTGCACCGGTTACAGAAACATAACCACAAACCTGCGGGCCGCCGTACACAAAGAGAACCGTCGGATGCTTCTTGCCGGGCTGCAGGTTGTGAGGCTTGTAGACCATCCCATAAAGCTGGAAACCCGACTTCGCCGGAAAGTCAAAAATCTCCGGAGGGCTGTAATCTCCCGGACAACCTGAAGGACACATGACAATGATTGGAGGAGAACTCCTGGGCCACAGTGGCCGATAAATAAAGTGCCCTAAGCTACAGCAGAAGCAGAAACACAAATGCACAACAAGAAAATAAAGAAATGTCATCTCACTGCTGCTCTCTGCGATTCATTCAATGACAATAAACACAGACAGGAATCGCGACGGCACTTCAGCACCGCCGTTATCGGATTGCTGTCAGGATTGTCTGGAGGACGTCAACGTGGTTCGACCCAACCGTCCTTGATCGAATCAAAGCCAGAGCCCAACCTCCGCCTACAGACGTCTCTAATGATTGCTCCAGAAATAAAACCGCAGATCGTCGGACGACCTTCACGCCTGGCCCGGAAGAGAAAGGTTAAGTGGGGCAAATGTTTCACCTGGCGATTCCATCATGCTGGCCCAGAACTCAGGTGCCACGTGTAGGGGGTCCCCTTCTGAAGGGGTCAGTTTGTAGACGTGAACACAGGGAGGAGTGCTCACATCGCTATAGTGGCTGACAAAAAAGTCAAAGTTCTGTAGGGTGAGAGAAAGAGAGAGAGCAAAAGTATTATAAATACAGAATTATACTAAATACTGAATCTATTGCTTTAAATTTGGGATCGTGGCTAAGAAGCAAAAAGAACACGAGTTTCTTTAACTCATTCTGTTGGATGGTTGAGCTGTTAAATGAGAGAGAAAGCTGTTAAATGAGAGAGAAAGAGAATGGACAAGTAGAAAAACGAAGTGTGCGTGAGTTTTTTTGTTTCACCTGACTAACGGAGCAGCTGTGGGAAAAGCCGGGCTTGGTTAATCTGACCACGTCTCCGGGGGAGTCATAGCTGACCACGTAGAGGTGATGCTCCAGAGGCGTGTCCCTCGTGCCCTGGAAGTACACCAGCTTTGATAACTCGTTCACCCAGATCTGAAAAGAGAGAGAGAGAGAGAGAGAGAGAACATGAAATGAACGAACGAAGGCAAATGTGGTATAACAAGGAGCTATATCTGAGGCTAGCTTGTATCTTCCATGCATGAAAACAGTAGTACAAACTTCCAGCTCGTCATCTTTAAAGTCGATGCATTGAGATAAGAGTCATCGGAAAACAAAATCTACACCCAGATGCTTTTCTTCATGTGCTTTTTTTTAAAGGTGTGAATTTGTACGTTGAACGGTGGAAGTCTAACCTTCGATCCGTGTCTTGATAGGACTTCCCATTCGCCACTGGTCAACGTGACCTCCTCCTTAATTGCACATTTGAAGTCTCCTGCAGGAAAAGCAGATCAAATGTGTCCCTTGATGTAACAAATGCACGATTACATGAATGCAAACGGTATTTTTGTTTACCATGCACGTGTTGGTAATCCTCCGCCCAACAGTAGCAGCCCTTTTGTAACTGGGATGTGATTTTATACAGATGGCTGAAACCCGATTTAGACTCATTTACCCAAATGAAAGTAAACTCTTCGTCTGTTGTTTGAATAAACGGATAGAATATATCATTAACCTGAAAAAAAAAAAAAAAAAAAGTACAGTTCATTACTGATTTTGAGGAGAAGGACAATTAGTTTATATGGACGCTGTGCACGCGTCAGTTTTCATGCAACTCCATGAAAAGACCTACGTTAATCCAGATGTCCGTGGTCTCCTCGTAGATAATGAATGGGTGAGTGCTGCCCTGAATGGCCGCCAAATTACTCTGCCTCTGAGCTGGGTCGTCTGTGACAGAGGTGAAGAGGGCCGGAGGCAGGAGGACCAGCTGGAGCTTCCTCTGGCTGCGGTCCAGCAGCACTGCCCAGCCACTGGGGGGGCCACAGAGGACACTTTGAATACTGCATGATGTGGTAAGATTATTACTCCATAACAAATATAAGCACTTTACTCATCAACACTAGAAAAGCACTCCGAGAGCGCAGACCTCCGCCAAGCAGCTCATTCCTCTCGTACTTGTATTTACGCCGTCCACATGGTGATCTGGATCATCAGCAAAAGGTTCTAAATTGTTCTTGGTATATTTATTCACCAACCATGAACATTTTTTTGCGCGTCTTTGTAACTGATTTTGGAATCCGTAAATGGGGATTTCAATGTTAAGATTTAAAACGTTTTCCCTGACCTCTTTCTAGATCAGATCCAGAAGACATTTTGCATGATAGTGCGTATCGGACCCCTTTATGACTGTGATTTTTGGTGAGTGAATTAAATGCATATTTTACAAGATGGGATTTTTTGAAAAAGCCTCCATTATAAGTAAATGGTAAAATCCGGATTATTTTTGTATTTAGATTTAAATTAGACCAAGACCCAACTTCAGATTGTATTTAATCAGGATCCACCCAGAAGTTTTTCTGTAATCCTGCTAAACGCATCTTTCTAAAAATCGCAACAGTATCTGCAACATGGATTCAATTAGGTGGTGAGTTAGATAGAGCAGAGGTAATCATTTAGAAATGCTGAAGACAATATTGGAATATGTCTCACCCATGTCCAAAATCATGTCACATGCCTCCTGAGGATTTATTTAGAGAATGAGCAGATCACTGAATGTTAACACTCACTATTTGCCATCGCTTGTCCATCCTACTCTGGCAATGTATTCTGTTCCCGGAAACAATGCGGTAAAGGGGACGGCCAACTCTTTATCATCCACACTCACAATCTGTAAGTACAACCATTCCTACACATTAATACACATACTGAGTATTAAGAAGGAGAAGAAGAAGAAGCAGCATTCACAGAAATGGTCAAACTTACTCGTCCTTGATGGTCTGTCTTGATCTCTGCCAGTTTAAGAGTAGCCTGGGGATTTTTACTCCCTACAAAACACAGAAATAAGAAGATATACGTTTAATAAATGTAAACGGATCAGAAACAAACTGCTCCATGCTCCGTGTTTGTCCAGCGTAGAGCTCTGCGCTACAGAGCTGCACTGACCTGTACGAGGATATCTATACGCATCCGCTTTCCGCTCTTCCAGTGCCGGAGACGGAACGTGAATAATCTCTACTTCCGTCTCATCCACCTCTTCATACAGCAGATGTAGCATTTTACCTCCATCGGGGTCTGATGGGGTGGGGGGGGGGGGGTGAAACAAAACACCAATGGACAGTTAAATCAATGCATGCAGAATATACTTTACAGAATGACATTGATGTACAAACTCTTTGCATGCATGTGCAGCATCTGGAAGCCCCCCCTCCCCTAACGGAGGCGTCAGAGAGACCCCAAAAGCCTTTTGCTGAAAATACCTCTTCAGTATAAAGTACCCGTGCTCACCGTGCACCGCTGTGGGGCTCCACCAGTAGCCAGTGAACCGGTCAAACTCTTCTTGGATGACAAATGTTGCTACTCCTGCAGATTTGGGGTCCTCCTTGACACTGTCCACGCCTGCAAAACATTAAAGATGTTAGGAGAAACATATATACCGGTACATTATTGCATTATCGCAGGACTATTTTTTTTTTGCTCACTGCAACAGCTCTAAAGAAACTCAAGAGTTTTCAGACCTTTGTGGCAGTAAGTGAGTCTCCTTTCCTCGCCCGTCTTAATGTGGGCTATCCACAGGTCATTATTGTTGATGAAGGCTATGAAGTCAGGCTCTCCAGGGCAGATCTTGGGATCCATGCGTGTCCCTGAACACTGGGTCTTGATCTCCACTGGCTTTACGGGGGCAGACTGCTAAAACCAACAAGAACAATCTCAGTGAAAGGCAATACTTCTTGCAGCACTGTAAAACATTCACCTTAAATCATCAGAAGAATTAGAATGACTCCAACAGGAAACGTTCACAGCAAATAAAAGATAAATGACATTTGATTTCAATGTGACACATTTAATTACTATACCATCAGATATAAATTCACAAACAAGTAAAAGATCTGTCTGTTATGTCACCAATGAGCACAATCAATGTGCCAATTGTGTGATTATACAGATGCCTGTGGACGTCGGACCGTTTGGCTCTGACCGACCGGTCGATGTTAAATTACCGCAAGTCCAGTGGAACCTCGGTTCTCGAACGACTCGGTAGTCAAACAACACGGTTTTCAAAAAAAGAGCTTAAAATGTCTCGGGAGTCGAACAGATTTTTGGAGTTCGAACACACGAGTGGAGCCGAGGCGAGCCGAAGACACGCGAACGAAGGCGGAGTCGACCCGAGTAGGTTCCGTTTGAGCCGACCCGTAGGGTCTGAATTCTTCCCTTCGTGTATTTTCGCTTTGTTCTCTTTAGCTCTGAGTCATGAATCCAAAGAAAGGCAGCAATAATACTAGTAGAAAAGAAAAGAGGAAACTAATGAGAACAACTGTTGAACTGAAGTGATCATAAAATAGAAAATGTCTCGGATCTTGCTGCAGGACGGTGCGGAGAAATCAATGATTTTGACTTTTCTTAAGAAAACTGAGCTAAAGAGAAAGAGGAGGAGGAAAAAAACCACAGGATGGGGCGGAAACTGTCGTACACCCAACTGGACAACACTCTGGATTCACTCTGGATTCACTCGCCCGCTTTCCGACAGACATTTGTCGCAACCACTCCAGTCGAGTATCTGTATAATTTTAACTTGCTCGGAATTAAGCCCGTCCCGAGGAGCTAAATGACAAAAACAGCACTGCACTCACGATGAAGCCGTTGTTGCCTCCATCCTGACAGTAAAAGAGGCTATTGCTGGCCTGGAAAAGGAACAGGCCCGTCTGGGCGTGATAGTCATAAGAAGTGATTCCAAATGCACCAAGACGTTTACGTTCTCGGAGCAGCTCCTCTTCTCGCGAATAAGCCCCTTGGTGTGGCGTAGCCTGAGAAAGCAAACAGAAATGATATGTTAGGTGGGTCGTTTTGTTTTTTATTGTCTGCCAAACAACACGCTGTAAACAATGTTACAACCGTGACATAAGTGACATCTTAGTTTTACTGCTGCTAATACACATCTGTGTATCCACTCCTGATGCCGCCGTTCCTGTGACGCGTTCTGTAATTATATATTTTTTGTAACTTAGTCATTACTGTTATACATGTTGCACGACTTCACCGAGAAAAACTCCTAGTCTGTGAACCCTCATTGACGATAAACTACTTCTGATTGTGATTGTGATTGTGAACCTCACTGAGCTGACCCGGTGGCGCAGACTCCGTGCACAGTGCGATTAGTCATTTCCCACAACCAAGTTGTCAGACGTCACTGTTCTGGTTCCGAGTATTGGTAATGCATAAACATTAACGGGGAGCGGATTTACCTGGAAGTGATCCAGCATCTGTTTCCATGACAACACTAACAGGGCTTCTTTCCGCGTCTTCTTGGGGATTTCTGAGTAAAGTAACGAGTTCTCTCTGCTTCCGTAGGGCATTCCTTGTAAGTACACAGAAAAGAAACGGTTCGACGACGACAACTTCAAAGTCGTGTTCACTGGAAAGGGAGGCGGCTTGAGCTTCATATGGGGGGGATCCAGTGAAAGGAATACGGAGGAGGGTGATGCTAAAATGACAAGTCCAAAGCTGCTGCAGAGAGATTTTGAGAATCCATCAACTCACCCAGGTAATAGAGCCGGTGGGAGTGGGGGCCATTCTCATCCTGCTTCTGCACAAACTGAAAGTCATGGGGAGCCTTGTTGGCAATCATGCCTGAATACTTCCTGCTACAGTGGATGATGTCACGGAGACCCTCCCACGGGTGCTTCTCCACAAAGAACTGAGAATGGACATCCTCCATTTCCACCACCTCGGCGCTGTCCGAAAGGTCATCCACAGCCATCATACTAACTGTTACACACCTGCAGTCGACATGGCAACAGTCAGGAATAGGTGCAAACCCCCCGAGACACCTGCTCTCGTCAAAGGAAATGATTTTAATATGTATTCATCAATCTTCCTCACTGCACAACTGTTAAATATATCATGAACATGAAATGGTCTGCACTCGTAAAGCGCTTTGCATTAGGCCTCACATTCACCCTCCAGTGGGGGGGGGGGGGGCTGCTGCCATGCCCACTGGGGGCAATTGTACTGTACCTTTTCCAGCTAGCTCACAACGTTTGACCTTCTGATTCTGTGCATTCACCAGTCAACACGCTGCGCTCAAATTCTGCAACCTGTGGACGTAATGCATGGAGATTTTAGAAAATTCCTGAATCTAGTTAACCAAGATTGTTAAATTCCTGCTCATTGTCATGTTTTCAATTCAATACATCACAAACACAAACGAGGAGTCTCCAACTCTGTGGGGGAACGTGAATACCCCACATTCTGTCCTTATGCCCTTGTGTTTGATGTTGGATTAGCAAACAGCACCTTAAATCTTAATACTCAAACCAGCATAAAACCACTGGAATGACTGGTTCCATAAATTAATTCAACATTGACTTTCACCAGACTAATAGGCAGACCCGTGAGGTGTTTAATTGATTTTAGCCGATGTATATCTGATTGTTTATGTGCCATTTCAAAAGGAACTGCTTCAATCCTTCTGATAAATCAGTTACAAACACTCCCTTAACGCTTGACTTTAAAGTGGCTCCAATTAACTTGTAGTGCTATTTGCATAGTAATGTGGAGATGAACTATTGAGGCTTTTATTTGAGAGACTTTAGACGGCCCGTGTTATGGATAAGGTGACACTTAGCTCGCCTACAATAGAGCTTTGTTCTCGGGTTTATACCACTCAATCACACTAGGAAAAACACCGCAACGTTAATTTGGTAATATTTTAAATGACAGTAAATTAATATACGTTTAGCAGTAAAGGATGAATCTTAAGATTCTGAGCTACATGTTTGGCATGACAGCTCCCCCTCTGTCATTTTCGCTGTGGCGCTAACCAGTGTTAGCTAGCTCGGCAGGTAGCATGCTAGGCGCTAGCTGTGGCTAGCCAGCGCCTTTTTTGTTATGTATAAATACAAAGATGGAAAAAATGGGGAATACTTACCAACGCGGTCGCTGCTTGTAAACCAGCGGCAAGACTTTCTTATCTTAGCGGTGATAATCTGACTGCGAAAACGGTGGAAGTTGAATCCATGGCCCAGAGTGGTCAGACACAAAACTGTAGCTGGAGCTCCGGCCGGAAAGAGGAACCTTCACTCCGCTGGAATCCACTCCGGGTCGATTTAGGGGTCGCACCGCCGCCGGTCACGGCGACCGTCGGCCATGACGGTCAGTGCCGCGCAACGCCAGAGCAATCCGGTCACGCTTTATTACAGCGTCAACATACGCTGTAATAAATCTATCAGGTTATCAGACGATCGGGAGTCTGTAAGCACCAATATTAAAAATAATAATTCCGTTAAAATACCTTGTGTGGTGCAGCTTTATTATTCCATTACGTTTTCAACGTAGTTGAAGCATTTCTGCAGCTTCGCTGATGTTTCGCAGCGTGGAAGTCAAAGCAAAACCAGTTATCTGGTTCACTGATCCCAACCACAAAAATAAACGTACGTTTTTTACAGCCAGAAAGGCATTTGCTGATGTCGTCACTGAGAAAACCACTGTAGAAAATCCTATCCTGCATGCAAACAGTAATTCTAATCTTGAAACTAAAGACAGTAAAAGAGACAGGCTTTGTGGAACAACCTTTTATTTATACAAAGATAACAGCCATTCTACTTCAGGGGGATGAAACGAGAAGAGTGCGTAGCTCCGATGCCAGGGCGACCGTGCTTTACTGGCTTGTAGGTGATGGAGAACTCGCCCAGGTAGTGGCCGCACATCTCAGGCTGCAAAGAAGAGAAAGAGGTTAATAATAAGATCGTTATTATTTACGTACAAGCCATCTTGCTCGTACATGAAGTAGCTTCCAATCACGATACTAGGACTACTCGAGAGGTAATCTTACTTGGCACGGGTCGATACGGTTTGATGCTGCAATGTTAATGCGCCCAACCGCACATTACTACATTTATCTTACGCTGGAAGATTTCAGAGGATTTGCCAAACCATTTCTTAATTCCAGGTGTGGTAATATTTGAAATAATCCTGAAATTTAATTCTCATTTTCGTCATTATTTTTTTATTGAAACTGCGATACAAGCGTTGACATTAAGCTCTCTCCCTCGTCAGATCAACGGTCACTCACCTTGATTTCAACCTGGTTGAAAGTCTTGCCATTGTAAACGCCAACCATGGACCCGACCATCTCAGGCAGGACAACCATGTCCCTCAGGTGGGTCTTCACCACCTCCGGCTTCTCCATGGGCGGAGCTTCCTTTTTGGCCTTTCGCAGGCGCTTCAGGAGAGACTGCTGCTTGCGGCGCAACCCGCGGTTCAGCCTCCTCCTCTGGCGGGCGCAGTACAACTGCATCAGCTGCTCGCTACATGATGGGGGGGGGGGGGGGGGGCGCACCAAAAGATGAACAAAAACTGACATTGAGATGGCTTTCCCCTGCAAGATAGTTTGTGATATCCAAATTTTGGGTATTATATTTTAAACGTGTTTAAGTACAGTGTCCTGGGTCTTCCCGGTGGGACGTGCCCTGAACACCTCACCAGGGAGGCATCCTGAATAGATGCCCGAGCCACCTCATCTGGCTCCAGAGTTTTCAGATTTGGCTGCATTGCTTGGTCCCTAAAATAGCTGAAAACTGCTTGTAATTCACTTCTATCACAACTATAGACAATCAACTGCCTAGATGAGTCATTCCAGAGCCTTGTCAAGGCCACTGGTTCTGCCATTATCTAACTATGACCTGAATTTGCACAGCCAGCGTCACGGGGCACGACTGACCGCTGAAGCATCCTTCTGATAGCATAGCATGTAGCCCCGATGAGAACACTGGGATCGACAGTTAAGCGAGAAGTAGAACAAGGTAATAACGCGCGGCGTTCCACCTACTAGGACATGTCCAGCAGCTGATCCAGGTCGACACCTCTGTAGGTGAACTTCCTAAAAGTGCGCTTCTTCTTGATTTCGGTGTCAGCCTGTAAGAAACATGACAAACGCTCTAGTTTGTACAGCAGATACTTTCAATTGCTAAAACGCAATTTGGAATGGTCCGATCATCCCTTCAGCAAAAACCGACAATAAATTGTTACCGATACAAACCAAACGGAAACACCGAGCTAGCTTAGCCATAGCAACATTTAATACGGGGAATATAAAGGAATACATCTGACATTCCAAGCAAAGATTTCCTACGACATCAATGAAAAACATGGGCAGTTGTCGGACGAGGTCACCAGTTGCGTGTTTTAGTTTATTTGTAGCTCAGATGCAAACAGATCGCATATTTACAAGCTCCTCGATATCTTAAAGGCCTACCATCTTGTCCGGGACTCCGAGAGGAAAGAACGGCCGGAAATCGCGTTCACGCTGATATCTCGCGATATTCGCCGAACTTCCGGTGGTGTCCTTGTCATACGACGTTTCGTTCCCATTATGAGCGACAGGCGGCGCTGTTTTGTTTTGCAAGAAATAGTTTTCATGGAGCCGAGTTTCCGACGAACGCGTCCGTTTTAGTAGAATTCCAACCCAATAACGAGAAAGAGAAAGAGAAAGAGAAAGACAACACAGAAACGGCACTAAATAGAATCATTATTCATTGAGCGTGAAAGGAAAACTCTTCTTCGGTTTAGTAGCAAGACGCCCGGCCAACTTTGAGTAACAGCTACATAATAATAATTTAAAAAAAATGGTGTCCACATTGCGTTTAGCGGGATTACGGAAAACCTGCCCGATGGGTCTCGATGAAAAGATCAAATGTTTTAGAGCAATCCAGATACCTGCCTGGATTGCTCTCAAAATGTTGGAAGCATAGAATTGACACAATGTGTTGTTCTGCTGGAACAAATGGATCAAACCCGTCCCATGCATACCGTTACCCCCTCCTTTCTTCATCATTTAAACATTTGAAGTATTAAAATGACTTGATGTTTCATAAAACACAGCTTGCTGTTGATTTGTTCCCCCTTCAATTGTGAGTATTCCGTGTCAAATATCATTGGGAGGAATTTAAGATACATCATCTCAAAATCCACAATACCTGCAAGTTGTAACCCTTCCCTTTTTCATTCAACAATTTATAAATTATTTCATACACCAAGGACGACAACAGTAAAGTAATTTTTCAGTTGAACTTATTTATAGAAAACTTTAAAAAAAAGACTTTAAATGAACATTAAAAAGTTCACTAAATTGAAAACATTGTTCTCAGAAGAAAAATCTTCAGTTCATGAATTGTTGTATAGCTCGAGGTGATATTCATATTTGCATACCTGTCAACACCGTTTCACTGCCAGCCGTACGCAGGACTTCCTATAACACCTTCTGAAATGCTACGAGCATTCTCATTGGACTACATTGATTTATATTCATCAAACCTCTAATCTGTTTTTCATTTTTTAAATATTCAATGACATTAAATGATGCACAGAATTGATCAATTTGAATTAAAGTGAAATCCGCTGATCAGTGGTAAAGAACCCTCCGTGGTTCTAAAAGCACTCTTCCTGCATATTCCATAGAAACTCAAAGGGCCAAAAAATAGACTCGCCTTTGTTCATACTAAACATTTTTATTAGCAAAGAATATTACGGACAAGAAAGTATCATCTAATTACCAAACGGAAAAGCACTTTTAAAAATCACACCTGCATAAATAAAAATGCAATTACAATTAATGACCGATTCACATTACACCCAATACGTAATTACGATACATAATATAGATCACTGACCGATAGAATCCAGTATTTTTTGCATGGAATGAAAAAAAAAAAAACACACAATCTAAAGAAATTAAATCGACTCCTGTCAAAGTGGTTCCAGAAACAAGGACACACTTCTGACACTGGACCAAAAGAAAGCCGTGAAAGAAAAAAGAAATACCTAAACAGAATGACTTTAAAACTAAATGTTCCCTCATCACCATCAGTCTCTGATATGTCGACGATAGACAGCTAACGAATGTCTTCATGCACAGACGAACAAGGGTGATCAAAGTTCTGCTCTCTTTTTATCATTAAAAATGAAGCCCCTGATGCTCGACTCGTTAAATTTCAACCTTGCAGAAGTCTTCAGGTCTCCCTTAATGTAACAGATTCATCAACAAAAAGAAACGGGGGGGCTTCGGCACATTTTAAACACCCCTGTGACAGAAAACTAGGCCAAGACTGAAAGACTCAGCTTTTGTGGACACCTTAAATATAACAGAAATAAAGTTCATCATGATATGTGTAACCTTGTTTTGCACAAATAATGGAAAATACGACCATTTCTTACAATACTAAAATGGATATGGCCCCTAAGAAAGGTTCAACAGCCTACAGGTAGAAAAATAAGCTCCCTGCCTCGAGGCCCTCTCTTGTACGGTACCTCTAGCCCTTCCTCGGTGGTCTCCTTCCTTCTAGTAATCTGTCTCATCATCTCTGTACACCTGCTCTTCTTCCTGGTAACCTTGGTAACCCTCATCTTGGTAATCTTGGATTGAATTGCCTGCCGCACTCTGAGCATCCGCCGCCGCCACCTCAGCCTTGGGACAGTATTTTGTGTCGCAGATCTGCCGACCGAGGCCGAAGTTCTGGCCGTGCTGGTTGGCCCCCTGGTTGTTGCCCATTTGCAGAGACACGGTGCTGTTGTCACACTTATCTGTGCCCAGCTTCTGGTCATAAATGCCACGCCTTGTGCCCGGAGCAGTCATCCCAGCCTGTGGCAAAGACGGAATAGAGAATCCAAGTGATCCCTTCTCATGAAACAATGCATTTTAACACTTTTATAGCTTAGGCAGCGTCAATTTCCTTAAACTCAAAGTTTACATCCTTCTACAAAATGTGTCCGACTTCTCTAGTACAGCATTTATAGGGAGGTATTCCAGTACCTGGGTCGCCCCCTTGTTGGTTCCCATTTGCAGACTGATTGTTGTGCTGTCTATGGGGGGCTTCTGGCTTTTGGGGTCATACAAGTGCCTCCTGGTGCCATACGCATTCATTCCTGCCTGAGTGGCACATTTGTTGGTCCCCATCTACAAAGAGAGAAACGCCACGAAGTGATTATACAACTAAACAGCTGTTGCATAAGGGGCGGGGCTAAAAAAAAAAAGTATCCATGATTTCAGCCAGACTCACAAAAATGTGATGGTTGAATTCCTGGACCATCCCGTACTCGGAGGTTCTGCGTGAAATCTAACCGGTAGTTTTTGTGGAGCCTTGTTGACAAACAATCCTACCGATGCCAGTGAAGACAACGTTCTTGCCGAGGCTAATAATGAGCGTCAGCAGCTGCGAGAACAGTGCTAAAGTGCTAAACAGGCGTCCACTGGACTGACTACATAGACCAATAAGAACTGTTGTGCAATTCTGACATAACTACAGTGACAACAAGTGCGAACGTGACATTTGCAGTTTTTCCACAGGTTCGATTGGGGAATTTCAGATCCTGCTACTTCTGAACAAACCTGCAGTCCAATGACGCACTGACCAGCCTTCATCTTCTCCTCATCAAACATCCTCTCATGCTTGTCTGCGTACTTCACCCCGATGTCCACATTTGAGCTGCAGCCCTTGGTCTTGGCCTGACGGGAGATCAAAGGTCGTCGGTGCGGATGTGCTAAAACGTTTTATACGCTAGAATAAGCGACTTCTCCTAACCCTACGCAGCATTAATCTTGACTCACCATGCTAGCAAGAGCAAGCAGCGTTGTCTGGACCTGCGTCATGTTGCCGTTCTCAAAGAGGTCACTGGCTTCAAAGGTATCATGAGGTTTAAGACCAAAATCCGTGATGGCTTTGACGAAGTTCGACAGGTTCTCCAGCTGGAAGCACAGTTCAGGAAGGATTAACGGGAGCCCGTTTCTGTTTGCATAACAATTAGAACAAAAAAAAAATGTTCTTAAGAAGATGCGATCCTACAACCGTTTGTGTTTGCAACATCCCGCCGCTCTTAAGTTAGGGAGTCGCTTCAGCCGTCTCAGAAGCAAACTCACTGCGAGCGCTATAAAAGCTTACAATGTTTCAAACACCGCGAGCAGTAGAATCACGTAGAACACAGACACTCACTGGGAAGTATTTACAGGCCATGCATAAAACAATTCTCCAACTACACGAACAATAAAAAGCAGAATTCTGTTAATCCCTCATTTGTTTAGAAGCCTTTTTAACCCCGTAACTCACCTGATGCCAGTTCTGTGCCGACTTGCTAACCTTCGCCACAGACATTGGTTTCAGTTTGTTGATAAGACTGTAAAGTAAAAAAAAAAAACAACAACAACAAAAAGGGATAAATAAAAATACAACAGACAGTAAAATAAAAAGGAAGCCAGCATATAAAAATGATTGAAGTAAGGTGCAATAATAATAATAATTCATTGAGGAGTGAATCGTTTTCTTTCCTATTGACCTGCGGTGGGTAAAGACCCAATCAACTGAAGCTCGGGATACTTCATCCTGGTTTAGCTTTAGCAGCATTAATGCTCATGAACTTGAGCGCACACGTCCATCTCTGCATCACGGTCCAGATCTGGTTGTACAATTTGAGGGAACATCTTGACTTGTCCACGCCCGGGTAATCGACCGGTTTAAAAAGCAAGAGGACGGACTGACGAAGACATCCCTTAATTTAATTTGGGACTCTCCCTTTCGAGTTGGAGCGCAGCGGCGCCGCTTACTCGCACAGAATGACTCCGCTCTTCAGGCCCTTCTGAAAGTCGGGACCAACGGCGTGGCCGGTGACCTCTTCTATCCATATACTGAGCTCCTCTTCCTTCTGCAAGTCGTACTTCTGTGCGATCTGGTGGGGTCGAAGGTCACATCGAGTTTAGATTCAACAAAAACAACCGGCATCCCATCAGTAAGGTTAGTCAGAACTGTTTTTTTAGAAATAGTAATTAATAAATATCACAAACATATCTCCCAAATTATACGTAATAAAAGGAAGGAAAATAAATCCTCAAAAATCATGGCAACCAGGAACCCAGGAATTTCGCTTCGAGGGAAAGAGGAGGGGGCGGGCACACGCACACACACGCACACGCACACACATCCTGTTTGGTAAACGGCGGACTAAAAGAAGTCATTCAGGAGGATCTTTTGAAGCATGTCGTGTGAACCAATTCATAGACTCAGCAGGAACACATTCCTGCCGGCCCGCCGTCCGTCGCTCCCACATTTTTGTCATTTCTCTACACTTCTGTTTTTTTATGCTCCACTTATACCTCCTCCGAGGCGGCGTGTCGGATTAACGCGTTAATTGCGATTAATTAATTAGTCATATTTAGCACGCTATTTTAAATCGTTTTAATCTAATTTTTAAACTCTAACTCGAGGGGAACGGCCGCTTGCCGGAGGTCTGCGCTCTCCGAGTGCTTTTCTAGTTTACGTTTTAATGTTCAGCACTTTGCGTCGTTTTAAAGTGCTTTATAAATAAAGTTGAGTCGGTGCACGCGAAACCGTACAAACTCAACCAGCAAACTAAATCCACGCGGAGGGCAAAGAACCGACTAAATGCAGAATCTGACCACCCTCACCCCAAAGGGACGCCTGTCTTCCAAACGAATGTCCTTCATTCAGGAAGCCTCATATTAAAGCAAAACCCCAGGAACTATAATTGCCCATAAAGCCTTCTGTAGCTGTAATTTACGGGGACAAGCGAAAGGAAAGGAATGTGCTCTGCAGGAGTCGGACAGAAGCGCCGCGGTGGCAGAACGGCATGTGCCGAGCCAGCGAATAAACGGACGAGGCGCCACTCGGCCATTTTGCTTGCTGGATGGAGCTGGACGAGTTTGAGCTCGACATCTCATCTCACCTGTAAACGCCTTCCGCATGAAAGTACTGTAAAACGCAAGTGTGTACATTTCTACATGCCTCACTTTCACGGCATGAAATTCAAATCTTCATTACTTTAGTCACCTGCCCCCCCCCCTTCAAGGATCACTGGTAGCAGAGAAAACCTACGTTGTCTTTACATCCAGCACATGTTGAAAGAAAGAAAGAGTTTCCTTTATTAATCCCACATGGGGGGGGGGATTCTCCCCAAGCGGTTCTGCAGAGATTTAGGAAGGAACAAGGGCAGACAAACTACAACCCTCTTAGAAGCGTGTACCTATCACAGGTTACTCTTACTCATGGTAATACCACCTAAATCCTCAGCCATAGCAACCTACTTTACCCCCAGTATTTGGATTAACTACACCAGTATTACCCATCAACAAAACACTGGGCATGAGTCTGAAGGGGGGGGGGGGGGCGATGCAAAGGACAGGGTGAAGTGGAGAACGTTGATTTGCTGTGGCGACCCCTCAGGGGACAGGCCCAAAGTACAGTAGTACTAGTCCGCGGTGGAACTTTAAACTCTTCAGGATGGATTCTGCGCACACGGGCCCAAACAAACAAGGTGCTTTCCTCATCTTCTCTGAAGCAGGGTCAGTTCGGATGCTTTTATAAGCTCAGTCTACAAATGGACTCATTTTGCAGGGTGAACATTTAAGCTTTACAATTTATTTTAAACACTGATGAAATAATCGGCAGAGAAGACAACAAATGCGCCACGACCCCTTACTGCGAGGGCCAAGTCGGGTCCCCTGAAGAGGCATTAAAAACGAAAACGAAAGACCCGACAAAATGACGACATTTGCGTGGCTGCGTGGCTGCGTGGCACCGGGTGGCGACACCGGTAGCTTGAATCACGTTCCCCGTTAATTACGTTCCAACGCGGACGGCGGAAAACCGACTTCTGCCACGACAGAAGTCGAGGCCGCGCCGGGCAACGCCCAGAGACGCAGAAGTTCGCCTCCAGGTTAAAATATACATTCCCCGATTGTCAATTTAAAACTTTAAAAGTCCTTTTTATTTATTTTTTTTAGCTATACACACTGAAGCTGTATAATAATCATGAAAGCTTTAGCATTATTTAACTTTTTTTTTTTTTTTTTTTACTGTTGCGACCTTTAAAGCAAGCACGAACGATCAAAATGGGGCCCGCTCAGGTAACTCCCAGAATTCGCCGTCGTAGAAAAGTACAATGAGACGAGGAAGTTCACTCCGAAGTCACTTTGAGAGAAACACCAAACACCCACCTTGCTCTTCACTTCGGCCGTTAATCCGTAAGCAGGACCCTTGTTGAAGGCCATTTTCGAACGTGTTTTCTCCATCAGCGTAAAAAGATGCGGAATGCGGGGTAAAAGTACGCCGTAAATTATTCTCGACTTTCTCTACCAATAAAAAGGGAGAGCGGGGAACACTTCCTCTCTCTCCTTTATGAGCACCAATCACAGCGCTCCCACGGCGTCACACAAAGATATACGTGATTCGAGACCCAAGATGGTTCACTGCTGTTTGACCGGAACGCAATAGGCAATAAATCAAAGCAACAAATTAGCATTTAACGCAAGAAATCACGACGTTTTATTAAGTTGAAATTGGGCGCTGTGTTACGCAAATCAACTAAATTTGATATTTGATAGTTTAGTTTGTTATTGTTGTTCTTCTTCTGTACCAATTCAGACATTAAAGAGATCTTTACAACGTCAACTTCTTTACATTGAACAACTTTTGCCCAATAAAATCATAAACATGTTTTCACGTTTCTCTTTTCAAATCTATTCCCAAAATTGGAATTGGAGGATTTTGAACTTTTAAATTGGAAAATACAATAAAGGGAGATTAAACTTTACAGTTGCAAAGACGCAAATATAATAATTTATGCAATATTTATTTTAAAACAAATAAATTATTTGGCCCAAGTGAAAGATACACGCAATTGCAACAATTAATACACACTTACTAAAAAAGTCGTACCGACTTTACTGCAAGTAAGGAAGTACAAACAGTTTAAAATTACTCCTGTCTACTCTTTGGCTGTCCGCACAGTTAATCGATCCGAGGCTCCACCTTTCCCTTTTCTTCCCCAGGTCGCCATTGAAATCAAAAACTCCTTATATGGAAGGAAACTTTCGGCGAGACATTCGTTTGTGTGCATATTTATGCTGATCGTAAACTTCAGACGCTCACTGAAGCGGCCCCTTTCGCCCCCTTGTGGCCGTTTCTGGAACAACACCAGAAATGTTCCAAACATTTATTGGGACACATTTCAAATCGAAATATCGCGTGAACTACGTTGTAGAGACTTGAGAAGCTGATATTCCCTTATAATTCTCATGACTTGATCAGAAGTAAAT
This sequence comes from Brachionichthys hirsutus, assembly GCF_040956055.1. Classification (NCBI taxonomy): domain Eukaryota; kingdom Metazoa; phylum Chordata; class Actinopteri; order Lophiiformes; family Brachionichthyidae; genus Brachionichthys; species Brachionichthys hirsutus. The sequence goes on along the minus strand of NC_090911.1, from coordinate 3,896,984 downwards.
TTAGCCAGGGCATAACTGCGAAGTTATTGAAAATAATAACTCATAAATATATATATACATATATTTAAAGAAACTTCAAAATAGCAATTCACGTGATGTAGTAGGATCGTCAGGAGCTGGCTGATTAGTACAGTAAATTTAGTACCTTAGCAGGGCATAACTGCGAAGTTATTGAAAATAATAACTTCTCTCTGCCACAAAACAAAACCTGAAAACAAGTTTAAACTGTCAGAACAAGCTTCTTCTGGCAGAGCCTGACAAAAGGACATGTTACTGCAGTTTTCAGACTGAAATCAGCAAAATGACCTGAAAACAAGTTGAAACAGAACAAGCTTGTTCTGGCAGATCTTGACAAAGAAACATGTAACTGAAAACAGAAGGAATAAGAGCGATTGCGCTGACTTGACTAAAAATGACCTGAAAACAAGGTGAAACTGTTAGATCAAGCTTCTTCATGCAGATACTGGCAGAAGGACATGTTACTGCAGTTTCCAGACTGAAAACAGCAAAATGAGCTGAAACAAGTTGAAACTGTCAGACCATGCTTCTTCTGGCAGTTACTGACAAAGGGACATGTTTTGGAATTTAATGAGGCTCAAGGCAAAAAAAACAAAACAGTCATGATAGTGAGATGTCTGAGACCATAATGAGGACAAGACAAAATATTTACTCTTGTTCAAAGCAGGACAAATGGAAAATAAACTGCTTTCCTGAACGATAACTTCTGACAGAAAACACAGAAATGACACGTACACTACAGTTATGGGACACAATCGCAACAACAGAGCTGTGCACTACTGCACCGGAGCAGGGAGCTCCTCTCTTGGCATTCACCGCGTGCCTTAATTGGCAGATTTTAAATCAAGGTCCACTGTGAACACTGAGAGAGAAAGCCCAGAGTGGAGGTCAAACTTGTTTACTGTGAATGTACATTCTAAAAAACTGTTTAGTTCAACACACATTAAAAAAAATCACACAGCACAAAAATGCACTGCTTCGGCCTTCGGCTGTCTAGTTTTCTTACTTGAGCGTACGGCAGAGACATCTTTCTGTTAGCTGTCATAACTGCTTCATCTGCAAATGCAATAGTTACAAGTAGGATATTTACCCAATGAGCCAAACTGTGACGAAATGTAACTCAAAAAATGCAACTAAACGAAAACTTTAAAACTAAAAAGAGCCCATTCATTAGGAAAATATTAACATGTTATTAGAAACTAAACGAATTATTAAGATGATGGTCGATCCATTTGTTTCCCTGCGGGTATCGCAGCACTGTAAACACACATTGCACCTGATGATTAAATACATATATCATGAATTCCCCCCCCCCCCCCCCCCCCCCCCCAGGAGCGTTGCATCAGACTGAACGATGATCTTGTCAGCCTTCCGACGTTAACGGAGCGGATTATAACAGTACCGTGCAGCACTAGCCTACGTGCTCCACCGCAGCTTGAGCGACATTCTGCCAGACAATACAACAATATAACGAGCACTGAAAGAGAAAGAAGCGATGGCACAAATAAAAATGCTCATTTCCACTCAGAATCAGCCAAGTGCCGCCGCTCACCTTCACGCACAAAGGCTTCTCTGAAAAACAAGAGTGTTGGTATCTGCGGCAAACAGAGCTGCTCGCC